>NC_052322.1:9479536-9779536 GCF_016432855.1 Salvelinus namaycush
AGCGAGTTTGTATGACTCCAACCTAAGTGTACAGTCGTGGCCAAAAGTTTTGAGAATGACACAAATATTAATTTTCACATAGTCTGCTGCCTCAGTTTGATGGCAATTTGAATATACTCCAGAATGTTATTAAGAGTGATCAGATGAATTGCAATTAATTGCAAAGTCCCCTTTTGCCATGCAAATGAACTGAATCCCATAAAAACATTTCCACTGCATTTCAGCCCTGCCACAAAAGGACCAGCTGACATCATGTCAGTGATTCTCCTCGTTAACACAGGTGTGTGTTGACGAGGACAAGGCTGGAGGTCACTCTGTCGTGTTGATTGAGTTCGAATAACAGACTGGAAGCTTCAAAAGGAGGGTGGTGCTTGGAATCATTGTTCTTCCTCTGTCAAATATGGTTACCTGCAAGGAAACACGTGCCGTCATCATTGCTTTGCACAAAAAGGGCTTCACAGGCAAGGATATTACTGCCAGTAAGATTGCACCTAAATCAACCATTTATCGGATCATCAAAAACTTCAAGGAGAGCGGTTCAATTGTTGTGAAGAAGGCTTCAGGGCACCCAAGACAGTCCAGCAGGCGCCAGGACCGTCTCCTAAAGTTGATTCAGCTGCCGGATCGGGGCACCACCAGTACAGAGCTTGCTCAGGAATGGCAGCAGGCAGGTGTGAGTGCATCTGCACGCACAGTGGGGCGAAGACTTTTGGAGGATGGCCTGGTGTCAAGAAGGGCAGCAAAGAAGCCACTTCTCTCCAGGAAAAACATCAAGGACAGACTGATATTCTGCAAAAGGTACAGGGATTGGACTGCTGAGGACTGGGGTAAAATCATTTTCTCTGATGAATCACCTTTCCGATTGTTTGGGGCATCCGGAAAAAAGCTTGTCCGAAGAAGACAAGGTGAGCGCTACCATCAGTCCTGTGTCATGCCAACAGTAAAGCATCCTGAGACCATTCATGTGTGGGGTTGCTTCTCAGCCAAGGCAGTGGGCTCACTCACAATTTTGCCTAGAACACAGCCATGAATAAAGAATGGTACCAACACATCCTCCGAGTGCAACTTCTCCCAACCATCCAGGAACAGTTTGGTGATGAACAATGCCTTTTCCAGCATGTTGGAGCACCTTGGCATAAGACAAAAGTGATAACTAAGTGGCTCGGTGAACAAAACATCAATATTTTGGGTCCATGGCCAGGAAACTCCCCAGACCTTAATCCCATTGAGAACTTGTGGTCAATCCTCAAGAGGCGGGTGGACAAACAAAAACCCACAAATTCTGACAATCTCCAAGCATTGATTATGCAAGAATGGGCTGCCATCAGTCAGGTTGGGCCCAGAAATTAATTGACAGCATGCCAGGGCGGATTGCAGAGGTCTTGAAAAAGAAGGGTCAACACGGCAAATATTGACTCTTTGCATCAAGTTCATGTAATTGTCAATAAAAGCCTTTGACAGTTATGAAGTGCTTGTAATTATACTTCAGTATTCCATAGTAACATCTGACAAAAATATCTAAAGACACTGAGGCAGCAGACTTTGTGAAAATTAATATTTGTGTCATTCTCAAAACTTTTGGCCACGACTGTATGTAAACTTCCGACTTCAACTGTATCTGTCTTTCTATCTATCTGTCTACCTATCTATCTTATCAGATGATGTGTCACAATGACACAGGACGCTGAGGAACAATGTCATTCCTTGTAGTAAAGCCAACTTTTTTTTGACAGCAGGTCCATGTTCAGTAGCCAAACATTGTCCTACATTGCATATAGATATGCCACCAATAGAGCCAACGTAATTCCATATTATGCATGTGTTACGTTCCCCAGTTTCTGTGTTCTGGTTTGTATTTGAGTGTGTGTGTTTCAGGAGCAATTCCTGTAACTCCCCAAGCAGCTGATTGGTCGACCCCAGGCTAATTGATGATTGGAGCTGACTCCGCCCCCTCGTCAAGAAGCAGCTGACTCTAATCACCATTGCCACCAGAAGATATAAAAGCCAGTGTTCTGTTCAGAAGAAGGGAGATCATGAGAAAGATTAGAGGGAGATTGAATGTTTTGGAGAAATCATTAGAAAGAGTTCTGTGTTTGTTGCTTTGTCAAAGCTTCTTTAGTGGCCTGAGTTAGTTTACTCAGTTTTGTTGTAAAGTGTTTGTGAAATTGTTAATAATTATTCTGTTTCATTTGTTCCCAGGGGGGAAGGGGAAGGCACTTAGGGAGTGCTTAGGCAAGAGGCCCAAGGGCATACATATACCCGTAGTATATTCAATGTCTAGGCACACTAGGTAAGACCTGGGCGGACCACCCCCTGTATTTTGGTTAGGGCACCAGGTGGTGCTAAGTTAGGTAAGTTAAGTGGGTAGGCAGGTTAGATAGGAGAGGGGGAGCTTTGATATTTACTTTCTTTCCTTTGGTTCCGTCCAGCCCCTTTTCCCCATATTACCGTGTAGGAAATAAATCGTAGTAAACGGTAAATTCTGACTTTTGTCATCCTTATTCGCACCTACGGTCCATACCTCTTTCGCTTCACGGAGAGTTGAGTTGCAGCAGGGAGTTGCGTTCCCTCTTTTTAGAGGCGTGCGTAACACATGTCAGAGAGCGGTGTTTGTTCTACATAGCAGATTTCTATATGAACGTTCCAAAGCGTTGCATCCTGCTGAATACACCCTTAGTCTGTTTGCGATCAGTGGACCACTAGTTTGAGCACAGTAGGGGGACGGGGACAGTGGAGGAAGCGAAGCTGCTAGCAGCACACCAACACCAAGCAGCATCTTCAGACTTCTTGGCATAACGGTTAATTAAGGTGTTGCCTTGACAGCCGCTGGACCAAAGTTCATGTCCCAGTTGGTTCTACCCCCTGAATTCGCTGCATTGGTGTGAGAAGTGCCCGTGAGGCCATCGGAGAGGTGTATAACACGTGAGAGACTTGGTATGGAGAAGTGTAGGAACATGCTATCCTGAAGGAAGGGGGTAATGTAGCAACCTTAACCCAGCACCTAGCAACCTCTTAAAGGGGTTCAGACCTCTTGGCGTAACTACTAAGTCGTTTGCTTGATAGTCATTCGACCAGGGTTCAAGTCCCGGTCAGAACTACCTCCTGAATTCGCTAAAATATGCACACATTTCTTTCTTAGAAAATGAAGACCGTATGAATTATATGATGGATTATGCTAACGGTGTGGTTACATGTAGGCTACTCCTGTTCTTGCTGAAAAGAGTTGTACACTTTGACATGCATGTTAGATAATTATCGCCTTCATATTGGAGAAATGTGCATAAAGTGTGCATTGGCAGTTGTCAGTCTGCACCTCTGTAAACTGAGCCCCTAGATTGAATCTGAGAATATGGACATTGTACACTGCCACCCCATGTAACCATAGCTTCATGCAGATTCCCCCAAGTCCAAGTCCAACTGGCATGTCACTAAACAACTGGCCTCTCACTAAAACCAATAGGGGAAGAGAATGAATGGAAGGAAAGGAGGAAGGGAAACAGAGTTAGGATAGGAGGAAAGGAAAGCGATCTAGGAAAGAAAAGGAAGTAGGAAAGGAACCTAAAAATTGATGAAAGGAAAGGGAGTTCCGATAGAAGGAGAGAATGCAAGGGAACAAGAAGTCTTTGAGGAAATGTCTACTTAGGCTGACTTAACTCCTACTGAGACTGACTTAACTCCTACTGAGACTGACTCAACTCTTGCTGACTCAACTCCTTGTGAGTCTGACTGAAATGACGTGGAAACAATGTTGATTCAACCAGTGTGTGCCCACTGGGTTTTATTTACTTCTTATGGCTTAGCTACACTTGAAAGTGTTTTGCTTGGTCAAATCCACAAAGACCTGAAATATCACTTAACTATAGAGCGATACATGCCAAGCCATATAATGTTCAAGTGTATGTAATATTATAGGATCTAAGATTTATTGAGCAAAAAACTGCTTGTGATTTGAGCTGACCATAATGGATTTAAAACAATGGAAAGTTGCTATCATACTGCCCATTAACTGTTACATAACCATAGAAATAGAATCTAGATTTAGGTCTATGAACATAACACCTAAGGCTGCATTTTTGTAATGCAAAAGAAATATGCAAAGTGCACAAATTACCATAAACCTCATCATAATCTTGCAGTGTGGTTTGATTTGAAATGTTCTACAACAATGTGTGATAATATTAAGGAGTTAATTATTTAACTTGAGTTCAGGAAACTGACCAATACATAAATAATTGCCTATTCATAGCGCACATTAATGAAGAAATGTTTCAAATTGATTCACACTGCCAGATTACGAGGTACAGTATATGTTCATTTTTGCACTTTGCACAAGGCAAAAGGAATTTTGTCCCCCTTATTTTAAGGCAGTTTGTGTCATGTTAAGCCCAGTATTACTCACACCCCTTTGAAATACTAAAACATTGACAAACTCTTAGTTTCATTTGCACACTTTCTTCATCACACAAGAGAAGCTGTAGCCTATGCAATGACCGGGTTGGCTAAATGGATGGATGACTGTAAATAATAAAGTTAACTATGACCACACCACCTATCTGGGAGGCAGTGCCCGTCAGGTTTGTGATGGTGGAGACAAGGGTCAGTAGTCAGTCTATGACCCTTTAAAACCAGAGGGATCCTAGAGCTGCTCAGCCCTACACTGCACAATACAGTGCATGAGAAAGGGCAGGTGGTCATTAAAACTGCTGTAATCCCTTCCATGAATAGCTCAGGACTTTTCTCACTCTGTGAGCCATGGTCATGGGCAGAGAGAGAGAGCGAGAGAGAGGGAGGGGGCTCGACTGAAGAGAGAGAAGGGAAGAGGGGGGGAGTGGCCCCCGTCGTTTGATGTCCCGGACCGCGGGACTCTTTAGCATAGTTCCGCGGGCCGCGCTTCAGAGCGGATGTGTTAACAGTTACGGGCTCAATGGAGGGAGAAATCCCCACAAAGGGAGGTGTACAAATATTGTGGGAAATCCGTCCGCTCTTTAATATTTCATGAGGGCCCGCCATCTATTCATGGGACTTCATTCCTCTGGAGGGGCCCACATTCAGGCTCACTCCGCAGGCTCAATGGGCAGCCCTTAATTGAGTGCCCGCTCATTCTTCGGGCTCCCTGGCAGATTGTTCCCAGTGAAAGGCCCCTGCCTCTTCATCCTCCTCCTCTTCTCCCTGAGAGCGGCCCGAGAAGAGAGGGCATGTGTTGCTGGTGGTGTGTGTGGGAGGGTGAAGCAGGGGGTGGGGGGGGGGGGGGGGGGGTGGGGGGTTGTGGATCAGATATGATAATAGGGGGTGGGGGGTGTAGTGGGGGGATTGGTGCCCAGCGATGTGGGGGTAGGGGGCTAATCCCCACCAGGGCAGGGGGGACTGCATTCCCCTGGATGGATGGATGGATGGATGGAGTGTGTGCGTGCGTGTCTGCGGGAGTTTGTGGTGTGTGCATGTGCACAACAGGAGTTACACATAAGCCTAAGGAGGTTTTGGCTGTAAATGCTCCTGAGCACAGAAAAAGCAGATCCATGCCATCTAGCACAAGGCTAACTGCTGCGGTGGATGGAGAGGTTACTCTATTGCCGTGCTGCCTCCCTGTCAGTGAGGCTTTCAGTATTTCTATTGCCTCTACTCCACAGCCCCTGCTGTCCTAAGTCTCTAACTATGGAATGCCGTTTGGGTCTTTGCATGTCGAAACAGACACACGTCAAATAACACTATTAGACGTGTCAAATAAGCTTTTAATTTGACACGTCAAATAACACAATTCTGTTATAGAATGTTGCACGTGCTGAATTTGCATGTGCAAACCAAGCGCCACCACCACGATCAGTAGCACTGTCAAAGCTGTACAACAACAAAAAGACTGCAAACAAGCGCACACACTGGTCACAATGTGTTTACAATACCGCGTTAGTAAACATTCATTATTTGTTTGACCCGAATGGGAAAACATCTGTGTGAGCATTTGAAATATGATTAGGATCAAACGAGCAGGATAAAAAAAGTGCTAATATCTTTGATACAGATGTTATTTCAAAACCTTCTCGGGTAGCTAGCTTGCTTTAGCTGGGTACCTACCTAGCTAGCACCAACGCAAGCAGCCTGAAAACAATGACGTGTAGAAACTGCAGTCATTTTCAATATTCTTAGTAATGATTTAGGAATCCATGTGAGTAAGTATTAGCTAGGTAACCAGTTGTTGTTCTCCTTTTGAAATCGAACTTCAGTTCATGAAAATAACTAGCTAGCCAGCTACTTAATTAACCCTGTTGCCCAATGCTAACCTTATAAGCAGCTAGCTAGCTTCATCTGGCTAGTGTGGCTTGACCGGTTCACCTAGCTTCACATAGATGGGTCCGACCATCATTAATCAAATAAGAATTGTCCTATAAATTATGGGTATTTTAGCTAGCTAACTATAGCTACTGAAACAGATTGTGTCGTTTTGTTATGTTTATGGGGAAGAACTTTTTTGTTTATGGGGAAGAACTGATCATTTTTTTGATGATCAGCACTGTACCAGAGCTTGGGGAAGTGTGTCTGCGCTCGTGCGGCAGGTGTGCGAGACAACACTTTACCAGCATCATAGCATACGTATTTGTGAATCGCTGTGACATATGAAATACCACTGATATTGTAATCAATGTGTGATAACTAATGAACGTGTTAAATTATTATGTGATGTCGTGCAGCAGTGGCGGTCAGTGCCGTTTAAGATGAGGGAGGATGATTTTTTTTGTTATTTTAGTGAGCATGGCCTCATTTCTTTTACAGCATATTAGATGACTGTCATTCATATTCCATTCACCCAGTTCAATATAACAGTGATACGTTTAGGCTACTACATGATACTAGAATTTTCCCTATACCAATCATGAGGTTGCTACAACCTAGCCTATGAAGGAAAGTTTACGACGTAGGTGCACACAGGTCAAGACAAAATTTGAGGTGACAGACAGTGACACATGGTTAGACAGTGACATATTCAATATCGCCTTGCACACTCTTGCCTGCATCTAGCTGATATAGGGTGTAATAATTAGTCCAACAGTTGCAAACAAGAGTTTATTTTGGGCAAACCCAGGTATGTTTATCCCAGTTTTGTTCCGTTTGCTTCCGTTTAAGAATTGTTTTCAACAGAATCGGCGGAATGAATACACCCCTGATCATATGTAAACACAGTTCAATTTCATAGCAGCCACGTTGTTTTCCTTCTCGCATCTATGCGCTCTCCTCCTCTCACCTTTTCCCTTTGCTTGTGGACTTCAATGCACAACACATCAGCTGTATGTTACCACGTGGAAAAAACTTTTCAAGTCAAACCATATCATAACCGCTAAACACAGCCTACATCGTTGTCACCATATTAGCTAAAGTAAAATCATATTCAACATAGCTAATAGAACCTCCTCGTTAGTAAACCCGCTACAATCATGTAGTAATCTTATAGTGTACAGTCAGTAAGCAGTTTAGCACTTAGCAGGCACCAGTGGCAATAAATTAGTTAGAACCAAAAGCTTACCTTGACTTGGAAGAGTTCAGGTGTTGTGTTGGATAGTCATAGCCAGCTAGCTAATATAGCATCCCTTTGTTTGAGCAGAGTGTTTGAGTAGGCTAAACTAGCTAGCTGCATTTGCTAGCTAATTAAGTGAAAAAAAATTATGAAATATCTCTCTCTCTCTCTCTCTCTCTCTTGCTTCTCCTTCATTTTGGAAGAAATTCATTTTTTCAAAACTCTTAAACTTTTGTCTTTCCCTCTCTTTGAGTCAAATACTCACCACATTTTATGCACTGCAGTGCTAGCTAGCTGTAGTTTATGTTTCAGTACTAGATTAATTATCTGATCCTTTGATTGGGTGAACAACATGTCAGTTCATGCTGCAAGAGCTCTGGTAGGTTGGGGGATGCCCTCCGGAAGTTGTCATAATTACTGTGTAAGTCTATGGAAGGTGGTGAGAACCATGAGCCTCCTAGGTTTTATATTGAAGTCAATGTACCGGGAGGAGGATGGAAACTAGGTGTCCTCCGCCTATACCATGGTGCCACCCTAAAGAGTGCTGTTGAGGCTACTGTAGACTTTCATTGCAAAATAGTGTGTTTTAACCAATTATTTGGTGACGTAATTATATTTAGCATAGTTTTATCTAAAAACGATAACTTTTTAAATGTTTTACAATTTTTATGAAATTCACTGAGGAGGATGGTCCACTGAGGTGCAGTCATATCCAGGTCCTGATTGGTCAACAAGTTTATATGACGTGTCAAATAGTGTTATTTGACGTGTATCTTTTATGAAACACAAAGACCCAAACCACGTTCCATGGCCACGACTGCGTGGCCATGCACGCCTCCAACTCAATCATCAAGTTTGCAGACGACACTACAGTGGTAGACTTGACTACCAACAACGACAAGACGGCCTACAGGGAGGAGGTGAGGGCCCTCAGAGTGTGGTGTCAGGAAAATAACCTCACACTCAACGTCAACAAAACAAAGGAGATGATCGTGGACTTCAGGAAACAGCAGAGGGAGCAGCCCCCTATCCACATTGACGGGACAGTAGTGGAGAGGGTGGAAAGTTTTAAGTTCCTCGGCGTACACATCACGAACAAACTGAAATGGTCCACCCACACAGACAGCTTGGTGAAGAAGGCACAGCAGCGCCTCTTCAACCTCAGGAGGCTGAAGAAATTCGGCTTGTCATCAAAAACACTCACAAACTTTTACAGATGCACAATCGAGAGCATCCTGTCAGGCTGTATCACTGCCTGGTACGACAACTGCTCTTCCCATAACTACCTGCCCTCCAGGACACCTACACCACCCGATGTCACAGGAAGGCCAAAAAGATCATCAAGGACAACAACCACCCGAGCCACTGCCTGTTCACCCCGCTATCATCCAGAAGGCGAGGTCAGTACAGGTGCATCAAAGCGGGGACCGAGAGACTGAAAAACAGCTTCTATCTCAAGGCCATCAGACTGTTAAACAGCCATCACTAACATTGAGTGGCTGCTGCCAACATACTGACTCAACTCTACCCACTTTAATAATGGAAAAATGTATGTAATAAATGTATCACTAGCCACTTTAAACAATGACACTTTATATAATGTTTACATACCCTACATTACTCATCTCATATGTATATACTGTACTCTATACCATCTACTGCATCTTGCCTATGCCGTTCGGCCATCACTCATTCATATATTTTTATGTACATATTCTTATTCATTCCTTTACACTTGTGTGTATAAGGTAGTAGTTGTGGAATTGTTAGGTTAGATTACTCGTTGGTTATTACTGCATTGCCGGAACTAGAAGCACAAGCATTTCGCTACACTCACATTAACATCTGCTAACCATGTGTATGTGACAAATAAAATTTGATTTGATTTGATATGACTCGGTCAATTTGAAAAGTGGTTAGATGAAGCAGATGCTAAGCTACAGGACTGTTTTGCTAGTACAGACTGGAATATGTTCCATGATTCTTCAAATGGCACTGAGGAGTACACCACATCAGTTACTGGCTTCATCAATAAGTGCATCGATGACGTCGTCCCCACAGTGACTGTACATACCCCAACCAGAAGCCATGGATTACAGGCAACATCACCACTGAGCTAAAGGGTAGAGCTGCCGCTTTCAAGGAGCGGGAATCTAACTCAGGCACTTATAAGAAATCCCGCTATGCCCTCCGACGAAACATCAAACAGGCAAAGCCTCAAAACAGAACTAAGATCGAATCGTACTACACCGGCTTTGATGCTCGTCAGATGTTGCAAGGCTTGCAAACTATTACAGACTAGAAAGGGAAGGACAGCCGAGAGCTGCCCAGTGACACGAGCCTACCAGACAAGCTAAATTACTTCTATGCTTGCTCCGAGGCAAGTAACACTGAAACATGCATGAGAGCATCAGCTGTGTGATCACGCTCTCCGCAGCCGATGTGAGTAAGACCTTTAAACAGGTCAAAATTCACAAGGCCGCAGGGCCAGATGGATTACTAGGACGTGTACTCTGAGCATGCGCTGACCAACTGGCAAGTGTCTTCACTGACATTTTCAACCTCTCCTTGTCTGAGTCTGTAATACCAATATCTGTAGCGATGAAGTGCTTTGAAAGGCTGGTCATGGCTCACATCAACACCATTATCCCAGAAAGCCTAGATTCACTCCAATTTGCATACCACCCTAACAGATCCACAGATGATGCAATCTCTATTGCACTCCACACTGCTCTTTCCCACCTGGACAAAAGGAACACCTATGTAACAACGCTATTCATTGACTACAGCTCAGCGTTCAACCCCATAGTGCCCTCAAAGCTCATCACTAAGCTAAGGATCCTGGGACTAAACACCTCCCTTTGCAACTGGATCCTGGACTTCCTGACGGGCCACCCCCAGGTGGTAAGGGTAGGTAACAACACATCCGCCACACTGATCCTCAACACGGGGGCCCCTCAGGAGTGGGTGCTCAGTCCCCTCCTGTACTCCCTGTTCACTCATGACTGCACGGCCAGGCACGACTCTATCACCATCATTAAGTTTGCCAATGACGCAACAGCGGTAGGCCTGATCACCGACAACGATGAGACAGCCTATAAGGAAGAGGTCAGAGACCTGACCGTGTGGTGCCAGGACAACAACCTCTCCCTCAACGTGATCAAGACAAAGGAGATGATTGTGGACTACAGGAAAAGGAGGACTGAGCACGCCACCATTCTCATCGACGGGGCTGTAGTGGAGCAGGTTGAGAGCTTCAAGTTCCTTGGTGTCCATATCACCAACAAGCTAACATGGTCCAAGCACACCAAGACAGTCGTGAAGAGGGCACGACAACCTATTCCCCCTCAGGAGACTGCATGTTTCAGATCCTCAAAAGGTTCTACAGCTGCACCATCGAGAGCATCCTGACTGTTGCATCACTGCATGGTATCGCAACTGCAGGCACTACAGAGGGTAGTGTGTATGGCCCAGTACATCCCTGGGGCCAAGCTTCCTGCCATCCAGGACCTCTATACCAGGCGGTGTCAGAGGCAAGTAATCTAACCTAACAATTTCACAACAACTACCTTATACACACAAGTGTAAAGGGATAAAGAATATGTACATAAAGATATATGAATGAGTGATGATACAGAACGGCATAGGCAAGATGCAGTAGATGGTATAGAGTACAGTATATACATATGAGATGAGTAATGTAGGGTATATAAACATAAAGTGGCATAGTTTAAAGTGGCTAGTGATACATGTATTACATAAAGATGGCAAGATGCAGTAGATGATATAGAGTACAGTATATACATATACATATGAGATGAGTAATGTAGGGTATGTAAACATTATATTAAGTGGCATTGTTTAAAGTGGCTAGTGATACATTTTTACATATATTTCCATCAATTCCCATTATTAAAGTGGCTGGAGTTGAGTCAGTATGTTGGCAGCAGCCACTAAATGTTAGTGGTGACTGTTTAACAGTCTGATGGCCTTGAGATAGAAGCTGTTTTTCAGTCTCTCGGTCCCTGCTTTGATGCACCTGTACTGACCTCGCCTTCTGGATGATAGCGGGGTGAACAGGCAGTGGCTCGGGTGGTTGTTGTCCTTGATGATCTTTATGGCCTTCCTGTGACATCGGGTGGTGTAGGTGTCCTGGAGGGCAGGTAGTTTGCCCCCGGTGATGCGTTGTGCAGACCTCACTACCCTCTGGAGAGCCTTACGGTTGTGGGTGGAGCAGTTGCCGTACCAGGCGGTGATACAGCCCGACAGGATGCTCTCGATTGTGCATCTGTAGAAGTTTGTGAGTGCTTTTGTAGACAAGCCGAATTTCTTCAGCCTCATGAGGTTGAAGAGGCGCTGCTGCGCCTTCTTCACAACGCTGTCTGTGTGGGTGGACCAATTCAGTTTGTCCATGATGTGTACGCCGAGGAACTTTTCACACCTCTCAACCCCAGATCCGGGATCACCCCCCACCCCCCCCACACTGATTAGCATCGCTAGCATAGCGTCACAATTAAATAGTAGCATCTAAATATCATTAAATCACAAGTCCAAGACACCAAATGAAAGATACAGATCTTGTGAATAAAGCCACCATTTCAGATTTTTAAAATGTTTTACAGGGAAGACAAAATATGTAAATCTATTAGCTAACCACGTTAGCAAAAGACACCACTTTTCTAACTCCATCAGTTTCTTACTCCATCAGGTGCTATCACCAATTCGACCAAATAAAGATATTGATAGCCACTAACCAAGAAAAAACCTCATCAGATGACAGTCTGATAACATATTTATTGTATAGCATAGGTTTTGTTAGAAAAATTTGCATATTTCGGGTATAAATCATAGTTTGCCATTGCAGCCACCATCACAAATCTCACCAAAGCGACTAGAATTACTACAGAGAGCAACGTGTATTACCAATTTACTCATCATAAAACATTTCTTAAAAATACACAGCGCATAGCAATGGAAAGACACAGATCTTGTGAATTCAGACAACATTTCAGATTTTCTAAGTGTTTTACAGCGAAAACACAATAAATCGTTATATTAGCATACCACATGTGCAAACGTTACCCGAGCATTGATTCAAGCCAAAGAGAGCGATAACGTTATCATCGCCAAAATATATAAATTTTTTCACTAACCTTCTCAGAATTCTTCCGATGACACTCCTGTAACATCATATTACAACATACATATAGAGTTTGTTCGAAAATGTGCATATTTAGCCACAAAAAACCGTGGTTATACAATGAGAATACTAGCAAAACTGGCCTGAAAATGTCGGGCGCCATCTTTGACAGTGATCTTGTCTAATGAATAACTATTCATAAACTTGACTAAAAAAATATAAGTTGGACAGCTATCGAAAGACAAATTAGTTCTTAATGCAATCGCTGAATTACATTTCTAAAATTATCCTTACTGTGCAATACAGGGTTCGCCAAGCGAAGCTATACCAAAAAAAATGGCGGAATATGCGTTTAACATTTTTCTACAGAACAACGATTTATCATCTTAAATATTTCTTACTATGAGCTGATCTTCCATCAGAATCTTGGGCAATGTATCCTTTCTCCGGTCTAATCGTCTTTTGGTCGAAAGATGTCCTCTTGTCCGTCGAAATGGCCACTAACGTTCGACCGGTACTGGAAACGTGCCCGGCGCTTCAAAGTGCATCACAAAGAAATGCCTCAAAATCGCACTAAACGGATATAAATTGCTATAAAACGGTTTAAATTAACTACCTTATGATGTTTTTAACACCTATAACGAGTAAAAACATGACCGGCGATATATAAGTGGCTAAACCAAAGCTTGGAAAGAGAGCCAGTCCGACGTCCATCGTGCGTCAGGCGCAGCAGGAAAAGAAAGCCACTTCCGCCTTGTGCTCTTTTATACAGGCCCTGATTGCGCAATCGACTCCATTCAAATTGTCACCTCTTACTGACATCTAGAGGAAGGCGTGGGCAGTGTTTGTATCCTCATAGCATTTACAGGGACATTAAAACTGACCTGGGACCAGAGGCCAAGATTTCTGAAATCTCACTCCCTGTCAGGAAAAGTGCTGTAGAATGAGTTCTGTTCCACTCAGAGACATAATTCAAACGGCTATAGAAACTAGAGAGTGTTTTCTATCCAATAATAACAATAATATGCATATTGTACGAGCAAGAATTGAGTACTAGGCAGTTTAATCTGTAGACCAAATTATGCTAATGCGAAACAGCACCCCCTATAGTGGCAAGAAGTTAAAACTTACTACCCTCTCCACTACTGTCCCGTCGATGTGGATAGGGGGGTGCTCCCTCTGCTGTTTCCTGAAGTCCACAATCATCTCCTTTGTTTTGTTGACGTTGAGTGTGAGGTTATTTTCCTGACACCACACTCCGAGGGCCCTCACCTCCTCCCTGTAGGCCGTCTCGTCGTCTCGTCGCAAACTTGATGATTGAGTTGGAGGCGTGCATGGCCACGCAGTCGTGGGTGAACAGGGAGTACAGGAGAGGGCTCAGAACGCACCCTTGTGCGGCCCCAGTGTTGAGGATCAGCGGGGTGGAGATGTTGTTACCTACCCTCACCACCTGGGGGCGGCCCGTCAGGAAGTCCAGTACCCAGTTGCACAGGGCGGGGTCGAGACCCAGGGTCTCGAGCTTGATGACGAGTTTGGAGGGTACTATGGTGTTAAATGCATGATGAACAGCATTCTCACATAGGTATTCCTCTTGTCCAGATGGGTTAGGGCAGTGTGCAGTGTGGTTGCGATTGCGTCGTCTGTGGACCTATTGGGTCGGTAAGCAAATTGGAGTGGGTCTAGGGTGTCAGGTAGCGTGGAGGTGATATGGTCCTTGACTAGTCTCTCAAAGCACTTCATGATGACGGAAGTGAATGCTACGGGGCGGTAGTCGTTTAGCTCAGTTACCTTAGCTTTCTTGGGAACAGGAGCAATGGTGGCCCTCTTGAAGCATGTGGGAACAGCAGACTGGGATAAGGATTGATTGAATATGTCCGTAAACACACCAGCCAGCTGGTCTGCGCATGCTCTGAGGACGCGGCTGGGAATGCCGTCTGGGCCTGCAGCCTTGCGAGGGTTAACACGTTTAAATGTTTTACTCACCTCGGCTGCAGTGAAGGAGAGCCCGCAGGTTTTGGTAGAGGGCCGTGTCAGTGGCACTGTATTGTCCTCAAAGCGAGCAAAAAAGTTATTTAGTCTGTCTGGGAGCAAGACATCCTGGTCCGCGACGGGGCTGGTTTTCTTTTTGTAATCCGTGATTGACTGTAGACCCTGCCACATACCTCTTGTGTCTGAGCTGTTGAATTGCGACTCTACTTTGTCTCTATACTGGCACTTAGCACAGTCACTGGTGCTTTGTTTTTTAATTTTTACTTTTAAGCAGGATAGAATTATGGTCAGATTTGCCAAATGGCGGGCGAAGGAGAGCTTTGTACTTGTCTTTGTGTGTGGAGTAAAGGTGGTCTAGAGTTTTTTTCCCCTCTGGTTGCACATTTAACATGGTGGTAGAAATTTGGTAAAACGGATTTAAGTTTCCTTGCATTAAAGTCCCCGGCCACTAGGAGCGTCGACTCTGGATGAGTGTTTTCCTGTCTGCTTATGGCAGTATAGAGCTCATTATAGAGCAGCATCGGGCACAAACTCTCTCGGTAGATAGTGTGGTCTACAGCTCATATCATGAGATACTCTACCTCAGGCGAGCAAAACCTCGAGACTTCCTTAGATATCGTGCACCAGCTGTTTACAAATATATATAGACCGCCACCCCTTGTTTTACCAGAGGCTGTTGTTCTATCCTGCCAATACGGTATATAACCCGCCAGCTGTATGTTATTCATGTCGTTCAGCCACGACTCGGTGAAACATAAGATATTACAGTTTTAATGTCCCGTCGTTGGTAGTTTAATCTTATTCGTAGGTCATCGATTTTATTTTCCAATGATTGCACGTTGGCCAGTAGAACTGATGGCAGTGGGGGTTTACTCGCTCGCTTATGAATTCTCAGAAGGCAGCCGACCTCCGCCCCCTTTTTCTCCATCTTCTCTTCATGCAAATGACATAGATTTGGGCTTGTTCCTGGGAAAGCAGTATATCCTTCACGTCGGACTCGTTCAAGAAAAAAAGCTTATTCCAGTTTGTGGTGGGTAATCTCTGTTCTGATGTCCAGAAGTTATTTTCGGTCATAAGAGACGTTAGCAGTAACATTATGTACAAAATAAGTTAAAAATAAGTTACAAAAAACAAACAAAAAAACCTGAACAAAATAACACAGTTGGTTAGGAGCACGTAAAACGTCAGCCATCCTCTCTGGTGCCATTCCACCTCTTCTTACCTCTATTTTTTGTAGTTTTGTGTGATTTATGCCAACATTAGTATTTTTCCCATATGTCATAATATCAGACTATTTTATGTCTGCTGTATATCGCCACAGTTAAACCTAGTTGTAACTCCTGTAACTTTCATTGCTAGCTTGCCTTGCTAACTTATCCCGGTTAGCTCCCGGTTAGCCTATGCAAGTTCCCTGTTAATGTAGCCTTGCTACTCACCTTTATATATTGTCTATTATGAATTAATATATCAGTATTATGTTTACATGTGTAGTTCACATTACTCGTATAGCTGCGTATTATGTAGGCTCCATTACACTCTTAGAAAAAAAGGTGTTATCTAGAACCTAAAATGGTTCTTTGGTTGTCACTGTAAGAGAACTCGTTGAAGAACCATTTTTAGTTGAAAGGTAATACCCTTTTGATTTCAGGAAGAACTCCTTTGGGTTCCATGTAAAACCCTTTCCACAGAGGGTTTTACATGGAACCCCAAATAGTTCTACCTGGAACCAAAAAGGGTTGTACCTGGAACCAATAATTGTTCCTATGTGAACAATCGAAAAACCCTTTTGGAACCCTTTTTTCTAAGAGTGTACTGTTCTCCCGATGGGTATATTTGCAGCTGCGGTAAGCTGCCGTTAGGACACGATTTTGTCAGTCAGTCAGCCTTACAGAGCTGTTAGTGCTCTCCTGCAGCCTAGTGATGCAGTTAATTATGCCATTGAGTATATTTATATTGTTTATGTTTATCATTCCTTATGTACTGTATATACCTCAGTCATATTATTATGTATGCATATTGTTTATAATGTTAACCATTGTATTCTGTGTACATTCCATATGATTATTATGCATATTCTGACTATTACGTTTATGCATATTTCCTATTGTACAATGTCATTACTATTGGTGATCCATTGTACATTCCTAATTGTATTCCTATTTCCTTTTATCATATAGAAGCCACATGTAACTAGGATTATAAACCACACACATACTTATGCTACAATCTCATGTACTTCTGACTACATCTGGAATTAAAGGGCGACTGCACTTCCTGATTTGGCCACGTTTTAGATTTGTTTGAGTAGGAAATGCCAGTGGCCCTGACTGAATTCAAGCGTGAGTTAGTTTCGGGTGTGGTTTAGTTTAGTTTCGGGTGTGTGCAATCTCTAATGTTAAGGAAGTCTCAAGTTTTTTCTCGCCTGAGTTAAAATACCCCTGCAGACCATACTATATACAAAGAGAGTTTATCTATATTTTTTCGTCGCTTTTTATTTACCACCAAAAAACGATTTTGGCACTAAGACCGCACTCAACAAGCTGTATAGGATCATAAGCAAACAAGAAAATGCACTTTCAGAGGTAGTGTTTCACTTGGATTTTAATGCAGGGAAACTGAAATCCGTTTTGCCACATTTTTATCAGCATGTCACCTGTGAAACTTGAGGCTCTATATCACTTTTACTCCACACACAGACAAGGCCTTCCCTTGCCCTCCATTTGGCAAATCAGACCATAACTCTATCATGATCTTGAAGATCAGTCAATATGGAACATTTCAAGAACTTTGAAAGTTTCTTCAAGTGCAGTTGCAAAATCCATCAAGTGCTATGATGAAACTTGCTCTCATGAGGACCACCACAGGAAAGGAAGACCCAGAGTTACCTCTGCTGCAGAGGATAAGTTCATCAGACTTACCAGCTTCAGAAAATGCAGCCCAAATAAATGCTTCACAGAGTTCAAGTAACAGACACATCTCAACATCAACTGTTCAGAGGAGACTGTGTGAATCAGTCCTTCATGGTCGAATTGCTGCAAAGAAACCACTACTAAAGGACACCAATAAGAAGAAGTGACTTGCTTGGGCCAAGAAACACAAGCAATGGACCGGTGAAAATGTACCGGTGAAAATGTGTCCTTTGGTCTGGAGTCCAAATTGGTGAGTTTTGGTTCCAATCGCTGTGTCTTTGTGAGACGGTGTGGGTGAACGGATGATCTCTGTGTATTTCCCACCGTAAAGCATGGAGGAGGAGGTGTTATGGTGTGGGGATGCTTTGCTGGTGACACTGTCTGTCATTTATTTAGAATTCAAGGCACACTTAAAAAGCATGGCTACCACAGCATTCTGCTGTGATATCCCATCTGGTTTGGGCTTTGTGGGACTATCATTTGTTTTTCATCAGGACAATGACCCAAAACACCTCCAGGCTGTGTAAACACTATTTTACCAAGAAAGAGAGTGATGGAGTGCTGCATCAGATGACCTGGCCTCCACAATCACCTGACCTCAACCAAATTGAGATGGTTTGGGATGAGTTGGACCACAAAGTGAAGGAAAAACAGCCAACAAGTGCTCAGCGTATGTGGGAACTCCTTCAAGACTGTTCGAAAAGCATTCCAGGTGAAGCTGGTGGATAAAATGCCAAGAGTGGCTATTTGAAGAATAATCAGCATAACATTTTTTTTGATTTGTTTAAGACTTTTGTGGTTACTACATGATTCCAAATGTGTTATTTCATAGTTTTGATGTCTTCACAATTTTCCACAATATAGAAAATAGTAAAAATAAAGAAAAACCCTTGAATGAGTAGGTGTTCTAAAACTTTTGACTGGTAGTGTATGCACATAGCTACCTCAATTACCTCATACCTCTGCACATGGACTCAGTACTGGTACTCCCTGTATATAGCCATGTTATTTATCCTCATCATTGTTATTCGTTATTCACTGTGTATTTATTCCTCGTGTCACTATTTAAATTTTGTTATTATTTTTTTTATCTTTAACTCTGCATTGTTGAAAAAGGACCCTTATTAAGTAAGCATTTCACTGTTTTGTCTACGCCTGTTGTTTACGAAGCATGTGACAAATAAAATGTGATATGATTTGATGTGAGTGTTTCTTGTGTGTTCGAAGGTGGGAAGAGTTAGCGAAATTATTTAGCAATTTAGCTTAAGCCAGCTTGTGTGAATTGGTTTGACTTTGGATAGCCTATCTCCGGGGCTAGTCAATAAAATACACCATGTAAATGAGACAATATTTTCATGTTGCACACCTTTTAGTTTTCTCATGAAATGCTTTCAATATTTGTATATGAATTTGGTTTGAGGTTTTTAAAACAAATTTGGAGCTTTTGGAATTTTAGCATATTGTCTCATGTACATTGTGTAATTTACCCATTGTTCGTAACTAGCCCCATAGGGATATTCAAAGTCAGCCCAAATTTACCACAGGCATTACGATTGGGTTGTGTGCAGCTGCACTCCGAATTGATGATTACTTGTGTTCTGCCAACTGTGGGCATGTGGGCAGGATTGAAACAAACCCAACCTTAATTTATGAGACTGACTTTAAGACCAAAATTATCCTATTTACACTTTGATGTAAATTTTGACGGTAGAATAAATGTTTCTGATTCATATCGATGCCACATAGACTGTTTTCTAAATGAGGAGTGAGTTTTTAGGGGCAGTTGCTCTTTAAAGTGTTAACATTGGATCACCTGCTTGCATCACCTGCTTGTCTTTCTAGCAGAAGACACAGGGGCATAACACACATAGTATTCTACAACCCCTATGTACTTTAAGGGTCCCAGTTCTGACACCATTTGTATTTCATGGCCAATCCAAATCCAATCCATGTACTTGTCCATGTACACTCACAAATTCACTTGGGAATATCTATTCGTCAGGGACAACTACAGTGTTTGGGAAGCACATTGCAGTTTTTTGTTTTTCGAGTTGGTGATGATGAGCAGACCAAACCTGCAGACAGTAAAGATCTGAAGAGTGGGGAATATGTTGTTGGAATATGAAATTGATGAATGCATGTGGATGAGGTCTTAACTTTTACGAATTAAGATTCAGCCGTGGTGTCATATACCTCGTGGCTGCGCTGACCGCTTCATCTCGACCTGTGCTGATGCTCACTGGCGGCGGTGGCTCGCTGTGAGCATGACCCGGGGCGGTGGTGTAATCGGGGCTCCTGGAGGACTCCAGCTGCAGGCCTGGCTCCTGATCCCTGATTAAAGGTCATCCCACTCCCTCTAAGGGCCTGTAAAGCCCCTGGGAGCCCCAGCCACTCCCGACGAGTCTCCTTCACCAGGACTGATGTGTGTCCAACAGGCTTAACTCAGCTCATGAGGGATGGAGAGAGGGCTTGCCGAGAGAATTCCCAGGGAGAGGAAAATCCTCAACAACCGTTCCAACCTCCATCACCCGTCCCCATCACTCCCCCACACCTTCTCCTGTTGTCCCTGTACCATGGACCGTTCTCTGGACCAGTGTGGCAGCATGCAAAACGGATTCCACAGAGGAAGAGATTTAAAGCTTTCATAGCACATACATTGTTCCAGGCCGCTGCATTTAAGAGCAGCAAGGCTTTGATGGATTGTTCTCTAGTCCATTTGTGGACTTTTAATCACATTTAGTTTCCTCAGTAGCAATGATTCCTGGCTGTTGCTTTGTCGAGACATAAAAAAAGAGCTCCTGCACACACAATTTGACCACTGCACATTTATTTTAGTTGACGTTTCGGTACAATACCTTTTTACAAGGCTGTTGCCTTGCCTTGTTTCCTTTTGGAAAGTTTTATTACAAACGCTCACTTATATAAACTTCCATGACCTTTGACTCGCAAGCCCTAACCTTGGATACTCTACAAGCTTCTGCAAATCATTTTTGCTAACTAAAGCTGGCTACCGAGTTGAGTTGTTGACTGGTTGAATCAAAGATTTCACTGGAAGGTTGAAATAGCTATCTGAAATCTGAATTAAAAAACTGTTCTAAAGCATAACATTTAGGTCCCACTGGTGTAATCACCATGGCCAACACATTTGACATTTTACACCACTCAACACCCTAGTCCAGAGATTCCCAGATAGATTTAGAATTGACTGTCGAATGTTAAGAGGTAAGAAAAAGAGGCAGAAGTCAGGACGGATCCAGTAATATGATTTCACCTTGTTAACCTAACAACTACTAGATGATTAATTCAGTGAGTTAATCCCTGGCGACCCATGAGGTCAGGGGGGAAGTAGCCCCGACAGTCTAATCCAAGCCTCACCACTCACCACGCCACTCCACCGGGGCTTTGTGTGAGCAGGTATTAGCACCACAAGTGCCGACCGAGACAGCGGTGGGCACAAGATTGGGAAGGTCCGGGACTCAAAGGCGGGGAGGGATGGGAGGTGGAGGGGGCAGGGGGCAGGGAGAGATTGGGGTCACTCATCAAGGCGAGACTTTTTCCATCCCAGATGAAAGCAAAATAATAACTTTTTCCCCATAGCTTTACTGGGGAGAGAATCTGATGTAGAGAGTCTCTAGTGGATTTCTATGTCTCTGTTCTGAGCGGTCCTTGCGATGCTAAGTGATTTGGTCTGGTATTGAAACCCTGATGAGAACAAGCCCATTCTCTTTTTGAGTAGAAAACATAAGAGAGAAATGCTTTAGAATGCTCCTCTATGGAACGTCCTCATGTGCATCCACGAGCTGAACGGGTTTGTTAAAGAGTTTGACCCAACAAGTCTAGATCTATAAATTAATTCTGTTAAGTGGCAGCATTCAGGCCCCAAAATTATTTATACCCTTATTATTGGCCGAGGAGTCACTTAGATAAACACTGCGGAGGTTCATCTCATCTGGCCCACAAAGAGCCTGAGTGTGCCGCTGCCAAAGGCTGAGCTGAACTCTGACCTCAGCGGGTCACGGGAGCATTTGTCCCCTCAGTAATTGGACAGAAGGGCCCTTTCGCTCTTCATTTAACCTTTTGGGACTGATTCTTTCTTCCCCAGCTACCACAAAGGCCCTGGTCCCGACCCAGTGTTTTCAGGCCTATCTTTCCACCCCCAGCACAGGCCTTTGAAAGCTGGAGTGTGCTTGCCCTGTCAGGGACAATGGCAGAGTTAGTGACCCCTGACCTCCCCAGCCTCTGAGCATTCTTCCTGGATCAGGGGCATCCATTCGCTACGGTAGGTTATTACACCACAGCTCAGCAACAGAATGAGGGTAAACACTTGTTAAGAGGTGATTCTTCTTCCCAGGGCTGCACCCCCGACTCCTTCTTTTCTCTCTCTCTTTCTCCTTTTCTTTTCAGGGTCTGTGTGTTAAGGATGGACAGGAGTTAAGGCAGGTCCCTTGTTTGAAATGCAGGCAACAGCTCCACAGTCCATCATTGTGACAGTTCTTTGTCACTCGTCCAGAAGGGACAGGATAGGACCCACTGTTAGTCAGGGACAAACACTGAACAGTATAAATAATTCAGATATTCACATCTGCACAAACAAATTCTGGAAGAAACATATCAATATATAAAGTAAAGGGAAAGTTTGTTACAACATACTGTACATACATACATACATACTTACACATACCCATATACAGTTGAAGTCCGAAGTTTACGTACACCTAGCCAAATACATTTAAACTCAGTTTTTCAAGTCAAGGTATTGGAGTGGCCATCACAAAGCCCTGACCTCAATCCTATAGACAATTTGTGTGCAGAACTGAAAAAGCATGTGCGAGCAAGGAGGCAACAAACTTGACTCAGATACACCAGCTCTGTCAGGAGGAATGGGCCAGAATTCACCCAACTTATTGTGGGAAGCTTGTGGAAGGCTACCAGAAACATTTGACCCAAGTTAAACAATTTTATGGCAAGGATTAAATGTCAGGAATTGTGAAAAACTGAGTTTAAATGTATTTGGCTAAGGTGTATGTAAAATTCTGACTTCAACTATACATATATACATAAACATTCATACATATACACATACAGTTGATGTAACGGTTCTCGTCCTCTTTGTCTGAGGAGTAGCAAGGATCGGACCAATACGCAGCGTGGTAAGTGTCCATTTTAATTTATTAAAACTGAACACTGAAAAATACAAAATAACAAAGTGAATAATACCGAAAACCGAAACAGTCCTGAAATGTGAAACAAACACTACAACAGGAAACAATCACCCACAACACACAATGAAAAACAGGCTACCTAAATATGGCTCCCAATCAGAGACAACGACTGACACTCTGATTGAGATCCATACTAGGCCTAACACATAGAAATCTAACAACAGAACAAAACATAGAAAAACAACATAGAATGCCCACCCCAACTCACGCCGTGACCAAACTTAAATAAAGACATAAAAAAGGAACTAAGGTCAGAACGTGACAGTTGAAGTCAGAAGTTTACATACACTCAGGTTGGAGTCATTAAAACTTGTTTTTTAACCACTCCATAAATTTATTGTAAACAAACTGTAGTTTTTGCAAGTCGGTTATCTACTTTGTGCATGACACAAGTAATTTTTCCAACAATTGTTTACAGACAGATTATTTCACTTATAATTCACTGTATCACAATTCCAGTGGGTCAGAAGTTTAAATACACTAAGTTGACTGTGCCTTTAAACAGCTTGGAGAATTCCAGAAAATTATGTCATGGTTTAAGAAACTTCTGATAGGCTAATTGACATCATTTGAGTCAATTGGAGGTGTACCTGTGGATGTATTTCAAGGCCTACCGTCAAACTCAGTGCCTTTTTGCTTGACATCATGGGAAAATCTAAAGAATTCAGCCAAGACCTCAGAAAAAAAATTGTAGACCTCCACAAGTCTGGTTCATCCTTGGGAGCAATGTCCAAATTCCTGAAGGTACCATGTTCATCTGTACAAACAATAGTACGCAAGTATAAACACCATGGGACCATGCAGCCGTCATACCGCTCAGGAAGGAGACACGTTCTGTCTCCTAGAGATGAACGTACTTTGGTGCGAAAAGTGCAAATCAATCCCAGAACAACAGCAAAGTACCTTGTGAAGATGCTGGAGAAAACAGGTACAAAAGTATTTATATCCACAGTAAAATGAGTCCTATATCGACAACCTGAAAGGCCGCTCAGCAAGGAAGAAGCCACTGCTCCAAAACCGCCATTAAAAAGCCAGACTATGGTTTTTAACTGCACATGGGGACAAAGATTGTACTTTTTGGAGAAATGTCCTCTTGTCTGATGAAACAAAAATAGAACTGTTTGGCCATAATGACCATCATTATGCTTGGAGGAAGACGGAGGAGGCTTGCAAGCCGAAGAACACCATCCCAACCGTGAAGCATTGGGGTGGCAGCATCATGTTGTGGGGGTGATTTTCTGCAGGAGGAACTGGTGCACTTCACAAAATAGATGGCATCATGAGGCAGAAAAATTCTGTGGATGTATTGAAGCAACATCTCAAGACATCAGTCAAGAAGTTAAAGCTTGGATGCAAATGGGTCTTCCAAATGGACATTGACCCCAAGCATACTTCCAAAGTTGTGGCAAAATAGCTTAAGGACAACAAAGTCAAGGTATTGGAGTGGCCATCAGAAAGCCCTGACCTCAATCCTATAGAACATTTGTGGGCAGACCTGGAAAAGCGTGTGCGAGCAAGGAGGCCTACAAACCTGACTCAGTTACACCAACCAGCTGTCAGGAGGAATGGGCCAAAATTCATCCAATTTATTGTGGGAAGCTTGTGGAAGGCTACCTGAAATGTTTGACCCAAGTTAAGCAATTTAAAGGCAATGCTACCAAATACCAATTGAGTGTATGTAAACTTCTGACCCACCGGGAATGTGATGAAAGAAATAAAAGCTGAAATATATAGATCTCTTGTCACGACTCCTACTGAAGGTGGCTCCTCTTCCTGTTCGGGTGGCGCTCAGTGGTCGTCGTCACCGGCCCACTAGCTGCCATCGATCCCTTTGCCCTTTTCTGTTGGTTTTGTCTGATTTGTTTCACCTGTTTCTTGTTTCGATTTTGAGTTGTGCTATTTTAAGCCGGTAGGCCCGCCTGCTCTTTGTGCGGGCTTGGTTATTTTTCCCACTGTGTTGACGTCTGGTAGTGCGTGTTGTTTAGTTACCTGTTTTGGGCATTTGTTTGATTACGCCCAGTTTCGTGGAGAGTACTACTTTTCCCTGTGCGTAATAAAGCGCTATTCTGAACTTTCTGCCTCCTGCACCTGACTCCGCACCCACTACGCCTAGTGTGTTACATCTCTCTACTATTATTCTGACATTTCACATTCTTAAAATAAAGTGGTGATCCTAAATGACCTATGACAGGGAATTTTTACTATGATTAAATGTCAAGAATTGTGAAAAACTGAGTTTAAATGTATTTGGCTAAGGTGTACGTAAACTTCCGACTTCAACTGTATATACATATACTGTACATATGGTAAGGTTCTGTATTTATTTTCTTAGTCAACCTTGTGTTCTGTTTCTTTGTGTTCTTGAACGTAGCCCTGTCTTTCATTTTTGTTCATTGATTTCACCTGTGTTAGTTACTCACCTGGTCTCATCAGCTCCTTATTTAGTTCAGTTCATTCTGTTTGTGCCTTTGTGAGGTATTGTTCCTTTTGACTCTACTGAGCCTTTTCCTAGCTCGTTTGTGAGAACCAGTTATAGCCTTGAGTCCTGGTTTTGATTCACCTGCCTGTTTGCCTACCTGTGTATGACCATTGCCTGCCTGTGACCACAATTCCTGCCTTCTGCGAAAGCAATATAAACACCTGCCGTGCTCTGCACGTGAATCTACACCTTTTTCTCCCTGAGTATTCATTACACATACACACTTTTAGAATATACCTTTATTATTTCCCACAAACCCTTCCACCCCTCCCCCAATTGGAGCAAACTAATAACAATAGCATTTAGGCTTCTACCTTCAGTTTATACGTACTATACACATTTTACAGACACAATCTATTTTACAATAGTTATATTTTGTTTATTTTTGGTCCTGCCCTTCCTTGATTTCTGATGTCCATTCGGTTTGTTTTCTATTTGTAACTGTGTTATAACATTTGTTATCTTGTTGCTACTTAACCCAGTGGCGATATACCCTTCAGTCTCTCCAGAACTTGGGACTTTCTTTGGGACCATCCGCAGACGGGGTTTATCAGCTTTCACAGGTCTCTGTATCTGACGTTATAAAACATAGAAATTATACCAGGACATGCTTAGCTAGCTACTAGCTAACTTGTTTTTAGCAGATCAAGCTAATGTTTGTGTCATTAAATAAACAAATATTGGATGGCTGTCTATCCTATTTATATGTAGCTAACTAGCTACCCGACATGACCTAGAATAGATGGTTAACTTGATAAACAACTTACCCGTGTGCTACACATCATCCTGACGCCGCCACCTCCTGCTGCCGCTAACGTTACTATCCATGCAGGCAATGTAGCCCGCTGCAATGCTTCTTTGGGAAATCTAGCTATAAACTTATTTTATTTCCCCCGGAAGTAAGGACCATCCCACCGACGAATACAATGGTAAAAAAACAACTAGACTAAGTTAGCTTAGCTAGCTAGCTGTTTACAGCCACAGTGGAACAGCTGTTTACAAATGCACCGGAAGGTCTTTGGGGTTCCAGTGTTCACTTCCGCTCCTCCTTAAAAAGCCGTTAAAAATGTCTATAATGACACCAATGTGTTGTCCATATCATGTACAGTTCACGGATCGTAAGGCCTTACAGGAGGTATGTATAGGTCTGAAAAGTACCTAACATTTAAACTTTCATCATTAATTAATACAAATTTTAAAAGCATATCAAGCATTTTTCCTCCCATTGAAGTTTATATGTGGGAATTGCCAGACCAATCTGAGATACCAAAAAGTATTTTCCGCTCCCGCTGGCGTGGAATCACTCTTTAATGAAAGTGAATAACTACACTACATTGTCAAAAGTATGTGGACACCTGCTCGTCGAACATCTCATTCCAAAACCATGGGCTTTAATATGGAGTTGGTCCCCCCTTTGCTGCTATAACAGCCTCCACTCTTCTGGGAAGGCTTTCCGCTAGATGTTCTAGTGCAGGGACTTGCTTCCATTCAGCCACGAGCATTAGTGAGGTCGGGCACTGATGTTGGGCAATTAGGCCTGGCTCGCAGTCAGCGTTCCAATTCATCACTAAGGTGTTCGATGGGGTTGAGGTCAGGGCTCTGTACAAGCCAGTCAAGTTCTTCCACACTGATCTCGACAAAACATTTTATATGGACCTCGCTTTGTGAATGGGGGCATTGTCATGCTGAAA
This sequence comes from Salvelinus namaycush, assembly GCF_016432855.1. NCBI lineage: Eukaryota > Metazoa > Chordata > Actinopteri > Salmoniformes > Salmonidae > Salvelinus > Salvelinus namaycush. The sequence goes on from NC_052322.1 coordinate 9,506,471, forward strand.
GGAAAGGGCCTTCCACAAACTGTTGCCACAAAGTTGGAAGCACAGAATCATCTAGAATGTCATTGTATGCTGTAGCATTAAGATTTGCCTTCACTGGAACTAAGGGGCCTAGCCCGAACCATGAAAAACAGCCCCAGATCATTATTCCTCCTCCACCAAACTTTACAGTTGGCACTATGCTTTGGGGCAGGTAGCGTTCTCCTGGCATCCGCCAAACCCAGATTCGTCCGTGATTCGCAGCCTGATTAATCTCTCCAGAGAACGCGTTTCCACTGCTCCATAGTCCAATGGAGACTATGCTCCATAGTCCAATAGCATTGCACCACTTCAGCCGATTGCGCACAGTGATCTTAGGCTTGTGTGCAGATGCTCGGCCATTTAAAGCAATTTCATGAAGCTCTTGTGCTAATGTTGCTTCCAGAGGACGTTTGGAACTCGGTAGTGAGTGTTGCAACCGAGGACAGACGATTTTAACGCACTACTCTCTTCGGCAGTCAGGTTCTGTGAGCTTGTGTGGCCAACCACTTCGTGGCTGAGGCGTTGTTGCTTCTTGACGTTAGAGTTGACCGGGGCATTTCTAGCAGGGCAGTAATTTGACTAACTGACTTGTTGGAAAGGTGGCATCCTATAACAGTGCCACGTTGAAAGTCGCTGAGCTCTTCAGTATGGCCATTCTACTGCCAATGTTTGTCTATGGAGATTGCATGGGTGTGGCTGAAATTGCCGAATCCACTAATTTGAAAGGGTGTCCACATACTTTTGTATATATAGTGCATGACTCCAAAAAATGTACTGACATACTTTTGTATATACATTAGAAGTTCATACATTAGAAGTTTGTGCAGCCACTTTATTCATGTTTCAGGGAAGGTATCTAAACCATGATTACAAAGAATCAGTAATCTTTTATCTAATCTGAAAACTACAGTAGATCAGCCTTTATTGTGTTCCTGAAGTGCATCCTCTCCTTAATCTCTCTGAGTGTTGATCAACAGAATCCTAGTGTATCGCTGTGCCATTACTGGAGAGCCCCCTGCCCCCCTTCCTCTACCACCCTCCCCTCTCCCTGGTCACTGAGGTGACCGCAGACCTTATGTGTCCAGATGCCAAACATGCGGCCGTGGCGGCAGGAGCGTCCTGGAAGGCGGCCAGAAAGCATATGGGCTGAAAGGGACATATTCTCTGGAGCTGCTGTCCCCCTCCCTCTGGGGACATAAGCCTCATTGTCCCTGTCCTGTCCTCCATGCCACTTAATGGTGCAGAACATAATTGTACAGTATTGTCAACTGTTCCTTGTCTTTTTCCCTCTAGCTCAGTAGGTGTTTTAGTGCCCCCTCCTCTTTCATCTCTTTCTTCTTCCGATGCCTTGCTTTCGTACTTTTCGCTAGATTGCTTAATGTGCCTCTTGAGCGATGGGCTAATTGTGAGAGAACAACTAAGCCATCTGATTCCTCCCCCCTTTAGGGTGTTGTCACTTGAGTACAGGAAAAGACTTGAGGTCAGTCCAATATCCCACTGGGCCTAAAACTGGTTGAATCAATGTTGTTTACATGTCATGTCAACCCCCAAAATAAATGCTATGACATTGAGTCAACATGGAAAACTAATTGGATTTGCAAAAAGTCACCAACGTAAGGGCTTTTCATTTTAGATTTTTCATTTTCCTAAATCCAGTGACACGGTGACATTTTTTGTTGATTTCATGTTGAATTCACGTTAGTTGACAACTCAACTTAATGTACATCAAAACTAGACGTTGAACTGACTGACGTCTGTTTCCAGTGGGATCTGTCTAGGGGCCTTAAATCATGAACAGCTCATGGCCGCTTAAAGAAAAATGCCAGAATCCTCTGTCCTCTTAGTGATTTGTTTACATTTTGTTTTTGTGTGTGTGTGTGTGTGTGTGTCAGTCACCAGATCTCAACTCAATTGAACACTTATGGGAGATTCTGGAGCGCTACTACTTCAAGAAAGGAAAATCCCTCACTGAAATATTCTGTACGTTTTCATGTTGTTGTTTTTAGCAGAGGTCAGAACAAATTAACGCTTTTGTCAGCAGCCTTCGTCAGCGTTTGGAGAACAATAGACACCCACCCATAGTTAGTTCTGTAATACGAACTTTCAATTCTCTCTTAGACTTTCCAACATAATAATAATGACATGGACACTTATGTAAATAGACAACACATTTCAATTACAATACATTTTACCCCTGACACATTTTCTTTCCTGCATGAGGTTGAGAGACATTTTCCTTATTATTGGATTTGTCCGTGGTAGGCTGTCATTGTAAATAAGAATTTGTTCTTAACTGACTTGCCTAGTTAAATAAAGGTTCAATATTTTTTTTTTAATACAAATTATAATAATAATTATGACATGGAAAATTGCCTGAGGGGAGGGTAGATCCCTCAGCATTTCCTATTAATCTGCTCTAATTCATCTGATTCTGGCCCGGCGCCTGAGTCAGTGTTTTTCACCATCAACAAAACACCAAATGATGGAATTTGTTGTGGAAGAAAGGTGTTGCATCCCTCCTGTCACGTTCCTGACCTTATTTCCTTTGTTCAGTCTTTGTTTAGTTGGTCAGGACGTGAGCTGGGTGGGCATTCTATGTTATGTGTTTCTATGTTTGGTTTAGGGTTGTCTAACTAGCCTGATATGGTTCTCAATCAGAGGCAGGTGTTTTACGTTGTCTCTGATTGGGAACCATATTTAGGTAGGCCGTTCTCACTGTTTGTTTGTGGGTGATTGTTCCTGTTCGTGCGTTCATTGTTTTTCATTTGTTCACATGTTCAGGACTGTTAGCGTCGTTGGTTTCGTTTTGTTTATTGTTTTGTTCGTCTAGAAAAGTATTCTAATAAATATGGATACATACCACGTTGTGTTTTGGTCCTCCGATCCTTCTAACTTATCCTCCTCAGACGAGGAGGATTACGACGAGCATTACACCTCCAAAAGAGTTCCAGACACTATTGAAGCTGTTTTGGCAGCTCGTGGTGGCCCAATGCCCTATTAAGACGCTCCATGTTGGTGGTTCCTTTATTTTGGCAGTTATCTGTGTCTCTCCTATGCACTGTGCATATGGCATATGTACTGTATTTGTGACGCATGAATGCTTCCAGTTTTCACAAAATCCTCCACTCAATATTGTAGATATCTATCCCTATCTCTAGGTCTAACAAGCTTGTCCAGTCCGGGCATCCAAATCGAAAGGAAAAAGTGTTATAATCCAATCACTTAAAGGCCCATCTCCCTTGTCGGCCCTATAAAGCTGTCTCTCCTTCTGTGTGCGCAGAGAAATACGTTCCCCTTTAATAGACAGGTGATCAAACCAGCTGGGAGATAGCTTTGGCCAAGATGGGTTGTCTACACACTTTTACCCAGTCTCCCCTATTGTCTTGGTAATGTCACAGCTGTGACCCTGTCTGGACCCTACCCTCATTTGGGCTTTCATCCTCTTTTCTTTGCCCATACCTTCCGCCCCATTTCATACTGTCTGGATCCCGGTCTACACGTGGTGGACTCTAGGAACAGCATCCTGCTCCCACCCCCGACCTTGGGCGATAAAGCACCCCCCAGCTCCTCACATCTAATCCTGTTTTAATTTGGCTTCTTTTCCACACTCCGCTACTTCAGAGAGAGAGAGAGAGAGAAGAGAGAGAGAAGAGAGAGAGAGAGAAGAGAGAGAGAGAGAGAGAGAGAGAGAGAGAGAGAGGAGAGAGAGAGAGGAGAGAGAGAGAGGAGAGAGAGAGAGGAGAGAGAGAGAGAGAGGAGAGAGGAGAGAGAGAGGAGAGAGAGAGGAGAGAGAGAGGAGAGAGAGAGAGAGAGAGAGAGAGAGAGAGAGAGAGAGACTTTTTTGACTTTTTGTCTGTACTGCATACATGTACCATACTCACCTTTCCATCTACCACATGATACACATCACCATACACAAAAACAATACCCTCTCCTACAACCGTATATCCAAAACATCTTCCCCAGCTATACAGACAGCCATCTCTTCAAACATCTCCACACATTTTATCATTTTATAGAACTCAAACTCAACCCTAAGGCGCGCAGAGACCATCCCATTAAACAGTAGTAAAGGGTCTGTTATCCCCCCACCTTTGACCCTGTTTCTCCTTGTTAGCCAAATAGCTAACTTTGCCTGAGCAAACAGAAAATTCAACAACACACATTTTGCTTTCTCCTTACTCGAATACCTGTATCCCATTATAAACATCCCAACAGCAAAAACCACCCCCAACCTCTCACACAGACATTCCAACAGAGACATTAATGGCATTAACCTGGTGCACACAGAAAACACATGAATCACAGTTTCTTTCATTTGACAGAAAGGACACCCCTGCCCAATTCCCGGATCAACCCGTGCCAACCAGCTGTTAGTGGCCAGGGCTCCATGAAGAACCCTCCACTGGAGGTCCCCTGACCTCTTTGGTACTGGGGGTTTGTAGAGCGCCCTCCATCTAAACCCCACCATACTCTCCACCCCACATACCCCCTGCCACTGATGTGCCTTCACTCCTGTTAGGCTTCTAATGTTCCTAACCTTAACGCAGAGGTTGTAGAGGGCTTTACCTCCCACCCCCTCAAACTCCCCCAGGCTCGGAGTGTTAAAATCTAACAAGTCCTCCAGACCCCCTTGCCAGTCTCCAGTCTCTGCCGTCACCTGCAGTGGCGGAAACATTGGTGGCCCCTCTCCCTTTGGCCTCTCAAACACCCCCCTTACCTGCTCAGACAGTGCCTCCTGGACCTCCTCCAGGAATCTCTCCAGCAGCCTAAGAGACGTTATTCCTGTTTGTTGAGCCAAGACCTCGGGGGTTTTCCACCCCTCCTCTCCCAGCATTCTCAGGTCACCTAGCCTTTGTACACCCCCTGCCATCAGTTGCCTCTGCAGGGTGGCAGACTGAACCGATCTCAAAGGGATGGCTGGGTTGTGGAAAATAGGCTCCTCCCACACCCACTGCCCAGGCTCCACACCCCCTTCTCGTGTGGGCCTTAATAGCTGCCAGGTCCTCAGCACCGCAGAGTAAAACTCTGAGAGACCTGCTGTACTCAGCCTCTCCAGCTTCATGAGGAACAGCTGCCGGTCCAACCCTAATCCGCCAGCTCTCCTCAGCAGTGCGCATACTGGTTCCCTCCAGCCAACATCAGTATGGTACAGCAGTCTCTGCACCGCCTTTAGCCGGAAAGCAGCCATCCTGCTCTCCAGTTCCACCAGGCCCTGTCCTCCTTCGTGGACGGTCATGTACAACACTGCTGCCTTCAGCCAGTGATGTCCCGACCAAAAGAAGTCCACCAGCTTGCGTTGCAGGTCTGCAAGCAGACCGGCGGGGGGGTTGAGGACAGCCAGTTTATGCCACAAGGAAGATGCCACCAGGTTGTTAATTATCAGCACCCTCCCTCTATATGACACTTGAGATAGGAGCCACCTCCACCTGGCCAGTCTTGACACCACTGCCTGTGACAGCCCCTCCCAGTTCTTCCTGACCCACCTCTCCGAGCCCAGGTACACCCCCAACACTTTAAGCCCTTCACAACCCCACTGCAAACCCCCTGGAAGGAGAGGAGGAGCCCTATCCCCCCATGCCCCACATAACAGAGCTTTGCTCTTTCCCCAGTTTACCTTAGCTGATGAAGCTCCCTCGTACACCTTCAGACTGGTCTCTAGTTCCTGCATATCTTGCCCATCCCTGACCATCACAGAAACATCATCTGCATATGCTGAGACTGCTATTCCTGTCACCACACCCATGCCTGTCCAGCACACTCCCTGCAGTCTCCTGCGTAGCAGTCCTAAAAAAGGCTCAATGGCTAGTGTGTATAGCTACCCAGATAGAGGGCATCCTTGTCTAATGCCCCGTCTCACCCAGACTGGCCTACTGAGCCCCCCTCCCACCTTAACCATACATGACGCCCCAGCATACAACAGCTTCACACAGGTCACAAAACTCTTCCCAAACCCAAACACAGACATCACATTAAACAGATACTCATGATCCACTCTATCAAAGGCCTTCTCTTGATCTAAAGAGACCAGTCCAAAGTTCACATTAGAACCTCTCGACAAGTCCAACATGTCCCTAATCAAGAACAAGTTGTCCGTGATTGAGCGTCCCGGTACACAATATGTCTGGTCCTTGTGTATTATAGAGTCCAGATGGGACTTCAGTCTGTTAGAGAGGACCTTGGCAAAAATCTTGTAGTCCGCACAGAGTAATGCCACAGGCCTCCAGTTCTTAAGTTCACACAAGTCCCCTTTTTTGGGCAGGAGAGTCAGAGCCGCCCGACGGCAGCTCATCGGCAACTCTCCTACCCCGACGCATTCACGCAAGACGCAAAAGAAGTCCTGTCCAATTATTCCCCAGAATTTTTTGTAAAACTCCACTGGGAGGCCATCGACCGGGGGACATCTGGGTTACGGCCTCTGCCAGTTCATGTGACAACAGAGGAATGTCCATTTCATCCCTCTGTGCCCGAGAGAGCTTAGGGAGTCCTGCGAACAAGACCTGAGCACACATAGGATCACACATTTCTGCCCTATACAATTCAGTATAAAACTCCACAGTCCGCTCCCGCATCTCCCCCACCACAGAGGTCACCCGCCCATCAGAGAGCCGTAAACAATGCATACCCTTGGCTTCACTGCTCTGTCTTTCCAAACCAAAGAAGAAGGAGCTGGGAGCATCCATCTCCTTGAGCATGGAGAACCTAGCTCTTACAAGTGCTCCCTTTGCTTTAACCTGGAAAAAACTGCCCAGGTCCCTACGTAATTCGGCTAAATTAGCCTGGAGGCCTACATTGCCTTGCCCCACCATCTCTACCTCCATCTCACTAATACACCGCTCTAGTTCCCCCAATACTCTCCTAGCCTCTGAGGATGAGAGAGCTGTGTACTGTTGACAGAAAAGCCGAATTTGCACTTTCCCCACATCCCACCATTGACTCAGAGACTCATACTCCTCTCTTCGCTGCCCCCACCTTTCCCAAAAAGTCTGGAAACCTGAGCAAAAAGTGGCATCTTGTAAGAGCTTTACATTGAACTTCCAATAAGATGCCTGCCGGGGCCCTGGTGAAATAGACAGCCGAGCCATGGTTATGTGGTGATCCGAAAACCCCACTGGGAGAATGGTAGCGCCCAGCAGCCTATTGCTCTGATTCCTGGACATGTAAAAACGATCAAGTCGGGCTGCACTCACCCTAGCCCCAAAGACCTTCACCCATGTATACTGTCTTGTGTTTGGATGTTTAGTTCTCCAAACATCCACTAGGTCAAACTGATTAATGATGTCCCCTAACACTCCCACTGACACTGAATGAGGCTCTTCCCCATTTCTGTCTTTTGTAAAATCCATTGTACAGTTCCAGTCACCTCCGATCACCAGCGTCTCCTCAGGCGCTACTTGTGAGAGTTCCTGTCTAAGACTCCCAAATAGAACCCCTCTTTCTCTCCCTGTGTTAGGCGCATACACATTTATAAAAACAAAACCCATGCTGTTAATTTCTGCTTTAACAACAAGCAACCTGCCCTTACACACCTCCTTTGAGGAACACATTTTTACAGACAGACCCGGTGCAAAAAGGACTGCCACCCCTGCACTAAGATTTGTCCCATGGCTCAACACACTTGCCCCTTTCCACCAGAGCCCCCAATCAACTTCATTCACCACATCACTATGCGTCTCCTGCAGAAACAACACATGTACTTTTTTTTGTTTTACATATTCACCCAACACACTCCTCTTTCCCGCATCTCTGGCGCCATTTATATTAAGCGAGCCTACCCGAAGAGTCTCCATAAGAAGTGGGAGAAAAGCCAGCAGAGAAATAGACCAATAGAAAAGCTCAAAAAGCCCCAGTGTCAGAAAGAAATTAAACATTTAAACAGTGTCTGAAGGTAAACCTTTACGCACTGTTGTGACCCACTTCCTCAACCTAAACCGTTTCCTGGGTGAGAGGACACCATGCCCCTCATTTCTCATAGCATGTTGTACTGATCTTACAAACTTTCTAGGATCAGGAAAAAAAGCCTCAAGATTAACTTTTTTCCCCTTAGTCTCATTCAGGAACCTTGTCAGTTCTCTCAACGTGTACTTAGACCCCTCTGGTTGACTGGCTGTTGAAGAGGGCCAATTGAAGAGGAGTCTGAAAAAAATAACTCCTCATCCTCTTCCTCAGACTCACTTTCCTCCTCTTCTCTATCTCCCACCCTGACCACCTGCCCTTTCTCTCTGGTTAGGGCCTCACCCACAGCAACAGGCAACATTTCCATGGTGCCTTTGCCCACACCCTTTTTCCTTTTCCGCTTGACACCCTCCTCCTCCCCCCCTAATCTCTTACACTTCCCCACTATACTCTCCTCATCCACTAGAATAACCTGACTAGACCCAGTATAATCTACACCACCCTCCATAGCATGACTAGGCCCAGCATCATCTACACCACCCTCCATAGCATGACTAGGGCCAGCCTCAGCTACCCCACCATCCATAGCCTGACTAGACTCAGCCTCTGCTATACCACCATCCATATCCTGCCTAGACCCAGCACCCTTTACACCACCCTCCATAGCATAACTAGGCCCAGCCTCAGCTACCCCACCATCTCTAGCCTGACTAGACCCGGCCTCTGCTTCCCCACCATCTCTAGCCTGACTAGACCCAGCCTCCACTACCCCACCATCTCTAGCCTGACTAAACTCAGCTACAACTACCCCACCATCTCTAGCCTGACTAAACTCAGCTACAACTACCCCACCATCTCTAGCCTGACTAGACCCGGCCTCTGCTTCCCCACCATCTCTAGCCTGACTAGACCCAGCCTCCACTACCCCACCATCTCTAGCCTGACTAAACTCAGCTACAACTACCCCACCATCTCTAGCCTGACTAAACTCAGCTACAACTACCCCACCATCTCTAGCCTGACTAGGCCCAGCCTCTGCTGTCTGCATCTCCTTACCCCCTGCACTTTGACCTCGATTTCCCCCACTGGCGCCTGTACCCTCACCTTGTCTACGGCCTTTGTGTGGGCACGCAAAACTCTTGTGCCCCAAATCCCCACATTCAAAACACCGTAGACTATCTGTGCTGGCAAAACCTGCATAGAGCCCCTCCCCATGTCTCACTTTAAAGTGCACATTTAGCTGTTGCTCATTGTTGTTCAGAAACATAAACACTTGCCTCCGGAACGAAACAACGTGCTTAACGGCATCTGCCTGAAAACCTGCTGATAGTACACGGAAACCGCTAGCAAACTTACCAAAACGACTCAGCTCTTTCCTAATTTGACATCCGTAATAAACGGAGGCAAATTGGCCACTACAACTCTTGTTGAAGGGGTAGAGAGAGGTGAAATTGACACCAACACATCCCTTACAAATATTCCGCTAGCAATTAGCCTACCAACCAAATTAGCCCTTTTCATGAACACAACCACAGCTTTGTTCATTCTAGAAGCAGAATGTATAAACTCAGCTCCTACCTGTTCACCGACCGCGAGCAGAACCTCCTCCACCTTAACTCCGTTCTCAGGAACACACCTGAATCCATGCTGTATCGACAGCGTCTCCTCCGCGCTAGGCTGAGAAGCCATCGCGCACACCACACCTTCCAAACTCCAGGAAAGTTACTCTGTCCTCTTCCACCCTAGCTTTGAAAAAAAACTTTGGATACCGCTAAAACAAATATTGCATTAACCTTCCACCATAGAAAATAACATGTAAAGAAAATAATCAAGAAAGTTAGTTAGGATAGTGCCCTCCACACCAAACACTCAAACTCCAAAAAACACCCAGCATGCACTGCGAGAGAGAGAGAGAGAGAGAGAGAGAGAGAGAGAGAGAGAGAGAGAGAGAGAGAGAGAGAGAGAGAGAGAGAGAGAGAGAGAGAGAGAGAGAGAGAGAGAGAGAGAGAGAGAGAGAGAGAGAGAGAGAGAGAGAGAGAGAGAGAGAGAGAGAGAGTTATGTAACTGTTAGTTTTATTCCACTGACTCCTTCTTTTCTCTCATGTAGGTTTACAGTCTTCTCTTTTTCGTCACTTAGTACAGAAGTATACATGTGTTGAGTTCATTGCTTGCTCACTTACTACCTATAGCTTTGTTCACTAGTGCAAACATAAGTTAGCTACTAATGCTGCCAGCAAACTGCTATCAACATTTCTAACAACATTTGCTTAAGCATCATTTTGACATGCATTTGCCCGCAGACAATCCACTGTGCAGCAGGTCCAAGGTTATACTTGGAGGGATACCATTCCCAGAAGGCCACAAGAGAACAAGCTCTAAATAACTAGATGGCTATAATGGTGACAATGTGCTATGAACGTAGGGTAGAGTAGTAATACCAATGAGAGTGTGCTCATATACCTTTTTCACTCTATCTACTAATGCCGACCTGAACCGTACTCGTCCTTTCCAGCATGGTTCCAGCTACTACGGTGGATGCACCATCACACCAGCCTGATCGGCTGAACTTGTCTCAGTAGTGTGAAAAAAGGCTACAGTCCAGATTGGGTCCGAACTCATTGGTATGAGCCAATTTGGTTTGAGGATGAGCCTTTTGCCCATTAGCAGTCATTAGCGCCCTCGGCCTTTAGCACACCATTGATAGTGGTGGTTAATCATCAGCCAGTGAGGTGTGTGACGCTAGATAGCGAAGGGAGGGCACTATGGTGCTAATGAGAGGAGGGGACAGCCAGACCTTTCCCTCTCTTTTGTCTCCCTCTCTCCCACCATCATTATCTTAATGTGTACTCCTCTCTCCCCACTTAAAGGCCTCTGCCAATTTGGTATGAGGTATACAGATACAAATCTGAAGCCCTGTGATAATGGTGGTGAATGCAAATGAATTGATTCCGGCTCCTTGTCAGTTTGCTGTTCTCTGCCCATGTGTTTTATTAATATGCAAACCTTGGCTGTTGAACGATAAGTGCTAACCACAGGAGGTTGGTGGCACCTTAATTGGGGAGGACGGGGTCGTGGTAATGGCTGGAGCGGAATGGTTTTAAACACATGGTTTCTTTGTGTTTGATGCCATTCCATTTTGCTCCGTTCAAGCCATTATTATGAGCCGTCCTCCCCTCAGCAGCCACTGGCGCTAACACCTCCCCAATTAAAACACACGGAAATGTACTTGCCATTGCTAGGCAGGCTGAATGGCACAAAAGAGAGAGAGAATGTAACGTTTTGACACCTAGGTATGTATGAGATGTATGTACAGTACCAGTCAAAAGTTGACACACCTATCCATTCCAGGGTTTTTCTTCATTTGTACTATTTTCTACATTGTAGAATAATAGAAAATACATCAAAACTATTAAATAACATATATGGAATCATGTGGTAACCAAAAAAGTGTTAAACAAATATATTTGAGATTTGAGATTCTTCAAAGTGGCCACCCTTTGCCTTGGCATTCTCTCAACCAGCTTCATGAGGTGGTCACATGGAATGCATTTCAATTAATAGGTATGCCTTGTTAAAAGTTAATTTGGGCAATTTCTTTCCTTCTTAATCTGTTTTAGCCAATCAGTTGGGTTGTGACAAGGTAGGGGTGGTATACAGAAGAGAGCCCTATTTGGTAAAAGACCAAGTCCATATTAAGGCAAGAACAGCTCAAATAAGCAAAGAGAAACAACAGTCCATCATTACTTTAATACATGAAGGTCAGTCAATACAAAAAAATTCAAGAACTTTGATAATTTCTTCAAGTGCAGTCGCAAAAAAACATCAAGCACTATGAGGAAACTGGCTCTCATTAGGACCGCCACTGGAATGAAAGACCCAGAGTTACCTCAGAGTTACCTCTGCTGCAGAGGATAAGTTCATTCAAGTTACCAGTCTCAGAAATTGTAACAGACACATCTCAACATCAACTGTCAAGAGGAGACTGCATGAATCAGGCCATCATGGTCGAATGTCTGCAAAGAAACCACTACTAATGGACACCAATAATAAGAAGAGACTTGCTTGGGCAGAGAAACACGAGCAATGAACATTAGACCGGTGGAAATCTGTCCTTTGGTCTGGAGTCCAATTTTGAGATTTTTGGTTCCAATAGCCGTGTCTTTGTGAGACGCAGAGTAGGTGAACGGATGATCTCCGGATATGTGGCTCCCACCATGAAGCATGGAGGAGGAGGTGTGATGGTGTTGGGTGCTTTGCTGGTGACACTGTCTGTCATTAATTTAGAATTCAAGGCACACTTAACCAGCATGGCTACCACAGTATTCTGCAGCCATACGCCATCCCATCTGGTTTGCGCTTAGTGGGACTATAATTTGTTTTTCAACAGGACAATGACCCAACACACTTCCAGACTGCATAAGGGCTATTTGACCAAGAAGGAGTGTGGTGGAGTGCTGCATCAGAAGACCTGGCTTCCACAATCACCCGACCTCAACCCAATTGAGATGGTTTGGGATGAGATGGACCGCAGAGCAGAACAGCCTGCGCAGGGCAGCCTACAAGTGCTCAGGATATGTGGGAACTCCTTCAAGACTGTTGGATAATAATTCCTCCTGAAGCTGATTGAGAGAATGCCAAGAGTGTGCAAAGCTGTCGTCAAGGCAAAGGGTGGCTACTTTGAAGTATCTCAAATATAAAATATATCTGGATTTGTTTAACACTTTTTTGATTACTACATGATTCCATATGTGTTATTTCATAGTTTTGATGTCTGCACTATTATTTATTTGACTGGTACTGTACATTGACTCTTTGACCCTTCACAGGTCTTTAATCAGACATGCAGTCACCTTTTTCTTTGTATAAATCATATTGACTAATGAAATAATTGCACAGTGTAAAGATAACCTAGATATTGGCCCAAATGTTGACCAAAGCCAAAGGAGCCAAATTCCATTCTGAGAACCATTCACTAAACTGTAATACAGGGATGGCCAACTTTGATGAGGGTGGGGGCCAAAATAAATCTGAACTCCTCATGAGGGACCGCAGTTGCTCACGGGTCTGTGTACCCACATCCCCCCCCACACACACACACACACACACACTGCGGGGAAAAATGTGTAGCTGCCCTCTTGACAGTGAAGACAAAAACATATATTTTAGAGTCAATATTGTGCAATTCTACACACTTTGCCATGGGGTGTAGAGAAAGATTTTACAATGTTATAACACATTGTTTGTTTGCAGTTTTTAATATGATATCTGAGTGAGACTGACTAACAGAATCAATGGGGGCCCCCGGTTGGTAATTCGACCATGATAACAAGTTTAGATAGCTGGCTGCTAAACTATATTAAAAACATGTTAGCTGACATGGGCCAATTGACTGACTATGAGTGACTCACATATCATAAGGTGAATGCACCAATTTGTAAGTCGCTCTGGATAAGAGCGTCTGCTAAATGACTTAAATGTAAATGTAAATATAACAAAAAGAAAAACTTCTGATGCACAACCAAATTCCGAATTTGAACCCTGTGTCTATTACTCTAACTTGCAACAGTAAGACCCCCCCCCCCCTCCAAAAATACATATTTTTGTTGTTGTTGTGGATATTGATCCAAGGGCCTTCAAAAGGGCCCATCCCTGGACTAGAGCAATGAGCTGTGACCAATTGTTGTGTCACAGGTACTAGAGCAGAAGTACAACCTCACCTCTCAACTCCCCAACTCTTCCCTCCAGTCCCTTCTGCTCTCCCGTATTGTCCATCCTGTTTGTGTTCAAATCAATCGAACACCTTTCATTTTCAATTTTTTCCGTGAAAACCAAGCCACTCCTCCTTTTCTTCTCCCCCCAGGGTCCGATGAGTCAAAATGGAGGACTGGGCTCAGGTGACGCTGATGGAGTGAGGCTAGAGGGTGATGCCAATGGAACGATTGTTCCTGTCCCTGTAACTGCTCTCGCAGGTCACTGTGGGGATCAGAGTGGGCCTCCAGGGATGGATGTGGGGGGCATTGGTGCTCATTACTCACATGTATGAGACCATATTATAGAGATATTTTGCCAGGCCTGCACAAAAAAAGTGTCTAAGACAGAGGGGGCTGTTGCGAGTAGCTATTGGAGGATGGGCTCATTGTAATGGCTGGAATGGAATAAATGTGGTTTCCATATATTGATCTGTTTGATACTGTTCCATTAATTCCATACCAGCCATTACAATGAGCCCATTCTCCTATAGCTCCTGCTGGAGGGTCATGTCAGAATGAGCCTGCAGGAAGGGTACCACATGAGGGAGGAGGATGTCATACCTGTAATGCACAGCTTTGAGATTGCCTGCAATGACAACAAGCTCAATCCGATGATACTGTGACACACCACCCCAGACCATGACGGACCCTCCACCTCCAAATCAATCCCGCTCCAGAGTACAGGCCTCGGTGTAACGCACATTCCTTCGACGATAAATGCGAATCCGACCATCACCCCTGGTGAGACAAAACCGCGACTCGTCAGTATAGAGCACTTTTTGCCAGTGCTGTCTGGTCCATCGACGGTGGGTTTGTGCCCATAGGCGACGTTGTTGCCGGTGATGTCTGGTGAGGACCTGCCTTACAACAGGCCTGCAAGCCCTCAGCCAGCCTCTCTCAGCCTATTGCGGACAGTCTGAGCACTGATGGAGGGATTGTGGGTTCCTGGTGTAACTCAGGCAGTTGTTGTTGCCATCTTGTATCTGTCCCGCAGGTGTGATGTTCGGATGTACCGATCCTGTGCAGGTGTTGTTACACGTGGTCTGCCACTGTGAGGACAATCAGCTGTCTGTCCTGTCTCCCTGTAGCGCTGTCTTAGGCGTCTCACAGTAAGGACATTGCAATTTATTGCCCTGGCCACATCTGCAGTCCTCATGCTTCCTTGCAGCATGCCTAAGGCACGTTCACGCAGATGAGCAGGGACCCTGGGCATCTTTCTTTTGGTGTTTTTCAGAGTAAGTAGAAAGGCCTCTTTAGTGTCCTAAGTTTTCATAACTGTGACCTTAATTGCCAACAGTCTGTAAGCTGTTAGTGTCTAAACGACCGTTCCACAGGTGCATGTTCATTAATTGTTTGTGGTTCATTGAATAAGCATGAGAAACAGTGTTTAAACCCTTTACAATGAAGATCTGTGAAGTTATTTTGATTTTTAAGAATTATCTTTGAAATACAGGGTCCTGAAAAAGGAACGTTTCTTTTTTTGCTGAGTTTAGTGCTGGTTTTTCTTTCAAATAATTTGAGCATGTGATTGGGCCTGTGTTGAGGGGCGGAGGGGCGGGGCTTAAACGTTTGTCACTATTCCATTGGTTCCATTGTGCCAGGTAAGCCCAATCAAACACAACTTACATATTTGGAAGAAAACATTACAATTTGAACCCAGGTCTGACATATTGCCATGAACATAGCAGCCACATCAAACCTATTTTATGGTTGTGGTTATGATTTGCTATGACAATGTGCTTGAAAAATGATCCATAAGATCTTCTCAAGATCTTATCCATACATAATTCTACAGAATGCCAAATGTCAAGGACAAAAATGTATACAAGTAAACACAATTTATTCATGTTGAGGTTGTTATTGCGGCATCTGGTAGAATTTTTGGAATGTCACACATGGCGTTTATCTCACTGGGATGAAAAACATCAAGACCTCCCAGGAAGGCCCTTTCAGAGGGAAACCAATCACATTCAGTCCCTTAGTCGATGACAGATAGCTTTACACCGTCCCACAGACCCTACCGTGAGAATACTGAGCTCACCCACTTAACACACAGAAATTTACCACACAAAAAAGCTGAAAAATCAGACAAAAAGTAACATTTCAGAATCTCTAACCAATCAAATCCAATATAAAAACACAATGCTTTGCTATGTTTTGGGAGTGTGAAAGAAAAACGAGTGATGGCTCGCAATGAAAGCCAATGAAAGGAGGGCCATTTGCTAAGCTATCATTCATGAGCTAGGGTCCCATGCCTGCACAAGCTTGCTCCCAGCTCCACACACTTGTTGCCATTGTGACACACTGGCAGGGAGAAGCCTCTGTGGTCCCAGGGATCAATTCAAATCCTGACAACACCACACTAAACCAGGCTGCCATTTGTCCCAAGCAACCCCCCAAGAACCCCCTCTCTCCCCATCTGTCAGGGGGCCCCCAAGGCACATTGTGTGTGTGTGAATGTGTGTGGGAGGGAAAGGGGGTGTATGAGAGGAGGTTAATCAGTATTTGGATGAGGAAGAGAGAAGAGAGGAGGAGGTGGAGGAAAGTGTGTGTGTGTGTGTGTGTGTGTGTGTGTGTGTGTGTGTGTGTGTGTGTGTGTGTGTGTGTGTGTGTGTGTGTGTGTGTGTGTGTGTGTGTGTGAGTGTGTGTGTGTGTGAGAGGAGGAGTTTGTCATTATGTTGATTTTCCTGTTTTCTTTTCAATGCCATTAGAAGAATACATTATGTTATGTTCCTTTCTGGTCAGGCAGTCTCTGTCACCTATGCTGCCCATTTTTATGTTGCAGCAAGGGTGGTCACAGAGGGAACTAGGAATCTGAGAATTAGGTCAATTATAGATGATGGCTTGCTGATAAGAAATAAAGGAAGTGAGAGAGAGACAGGGAGGGAAAGAGAGGGAGTCTGCTGGTTTATAATAAACAGTTAGAATACCTCCAGGTCAACCTACAGACAGAGTGGAGCTTGACCTGGCTGCCTGGTTTTGTCCAGCCTGTTGTGATGCTCCTAACAAGATCCGTTCTCACACAGACCTCCCCCTCAGGAGCCACGTAAACTTTAGGTTTTCGCATGGCAGCGCTTTCTCACCGAGCTGCTTCACACGCATCTATGCACACCTGCAAATTCTCAGCCACCGCTTTTTCTCCCTCTCTATTTGGTGCTGCGGCATTGACGGTGCATAAAGGAACGACAAAGCCGCACAACTATTTGTTCTTCCCTTAATTAGGAAATCTGAGCGATCCCTTTCAACTCCTTCCATTCGGCAGACCATGTCAAAGCAACAACCTCTGTTAAGTTTTCATCTCGGTGGACCTGAAACAACCCGGGTGCTCTTCCCTGCCTACGGCAGCATTGGATTGAGGTTCATGTTGGCTCTAGGCCACAATAGAACAAGTACTGACCTCTGACCTTTGTAGCGACCTGTTCTCTTCCAGGGGTTAGGGGCTGGGGCAGATGTGGGTAAACTTCCAGTGAACTAGAGAATGGAGCACACTTGTTAAAAGAGCGTCAGTTTTCTCCCTGGCTTTTGAGTAAGTAAATCCCAAGTGGAAGATGGTTCTAATTGGGAAAAGGTTAGAATGTGCGGTTCAAATAGCAGCAGACCAGCTGAAGCACACAATGGCTATCAGTAGAAGAGCGGGAGACTCAGTGGATGAAAGGTGCTTGTTCGGGCATGGTCCTAATTGGGAGATGAATGTGTCATAGGTATCAAAAGAAGCCCTCGGAAACATCACTGCACACCAATTTAATTGGGATAGGTGTACATATTAAGAAAATACTAAATTGATAGAACGAGGGTTAGGGTTATTCCTAGGATTAATAACTAGCTAGCATTTCATGTAATAATCAACCTAGTTTCTGCCTTCTCATTGGTGATAAATGTCAAATGTATTTTTAGAGTAGGCTTAACCTATTACAGAGACATTACCGGTGGCTGCAGACAATCCGACTTAACCTACTAGATATCACAGAACATTATCACCTACACAAACCTTATACACAGTGGCGATTTTAGCATGTAAATCCTGGTGGGGCAAAGAAAAACACATTTTTATTTGATTTACTTTTTCACCTTTATTTAACCAGGTAGGCCAGTTGAGAACAAGTTCTCACTTACAACTGCGACCTGGCCAAGATAAAGCAAAGCAGTGTGACAAAAACAACAACACAGAGTTACACGTGGGATAAACAAACGTACAGTCAATAACACAATAGAAAAATATATGTACAGTGAGTGCAAGTGTAGTAAGGTTAGGGAGGTAAGGCAATAAATAGGCCATAGTGGCGAAATAATTACAATTTAGCATTAACACTGGAGTGATGGATGTGCAGATGATGATGTGCAAGTAGAGATACTGGGTTGCAAAAGAGTAACAAAAAAATAACAATATGGGGATAAGGTAGTTGGGTGTGCTTTTTACAGATGGGCTGTGTACAGGTACAGTGATCGGTAAGCTGCTCTGACAGCTGATGCTTAAAGTTAGTGAGGGAGATATGAGTCTCCAGCTTCAGTGTTTTTTGCAATTCGTTCTAGTCATTGGCAGCAGAGAACTGGAAAGAAAGGCGGTCAAAGGAGGAGTTGGCTTTGGAGGTGACCAGTGAAAAATACCTGCTGTAGCGCGTACTACGGGTGGGTGTTGCTATGGTGACCAGTGAGCTGAGATAAGGCTGGGCTTTACCTAGCAAAGACTTATAGAGGACCTGGAGCCAGTGGGTTTGGCGACGAATTTGTAGTGAATTGGGGGATGCATGCCAGCAAAGCTACAACACAACACTAAACAATACATTAATTGCACTATAACGGTGACAAACGGTGCCCACAAACTGTTAGGGCCTACATAAAGCTGTCCAAACAGAGTCCCAACATCAGTCCCAACACCTTACCACTACTACACCTGGCTATTAGGGAGCCTTGTCTGGCAGCGAAACAGTTCATTCAGCCTCATTTACTGCCTTTAAAAAAACGTAGTTAATATGGCTGACTTGCTTAAACAAATGTGGTTTCTACTGACAATTGAGATGTACAAACTATGGCATAAGGGGAAGACAAGTGGATAAGAGGCAATCCGTAATTTCGATTAAGACACTAATGAGCGAGATTGGATGGACATAGTCAATATAACCATTTGTTCAATACTTTTGAAATGTACAGCGACAGAATTCAGAACATGGGCCGTTCTTACAGTGTTCTACCTGTACAGTCATGGCCAAAAGTTTTGAGAATGACACAAATATTAATTTTCACAAAGTCTGCTGCCTCAGTGTCTTTAGATATTTTTGTCAGATGTTACTATGGAATACTGAAGTATAATTACAAGCACTTCATAACTGTCAAAGGCTTTTATTGACAATTACATGAAGTTGATGCAATATTTGCAGTGTTGACCCTTCTTTTTCAAGACCTCTGCAATCCACCCTGGCATGCTGTCAATTAACTTCTGGGCCACATCCTGACTGATGGCAGCCCATTATTGCATAATCAATGCTTGGAGTTTGTCAGAATTTGTGGGGTTTTGTTTGTCCACCCGCCTCTTGAGGATTGACCACAAATTCTCAATGGGATTAAGGTCTGGGGAGTTTCCTGGCCATGGACCCAAAATATTGATGTTTTGTTCCCCGAACCACTTACTTATCACTTTTGCCTTATGGCAAGGTGCTCCAACATGCTGGAAAAGGCATTGTTCGTCACCATCCTGGATGGTTGGGAGAAGTTGCTCTCGGAGGATGTGTTGGTACCATTCTTTATTCATGGCTGTGTTCTTAGACAAAATTGTGAGTGAGCCCACTGCCTTGGCTGAGAAGCAACCCCACACATGAATGGTCTCAGGATGCTTTACTGTTGGCATGACACAGGACTGATGGTAGCGCTCACCTTGTCTTCTTCGGACAAGCTTTTTTCCGGATGCCCCAAACAATCGGAAAGGTGATTCAACAGAGAAAATGACTTTACCCCAGTCCTCAGCAGTCCAATCCCTGTACCTTTTGCAGAATATCAGTCTGTCCTTGATGTTTTTCCTGGAGAGAAGTGGCTTCTTTGCTGCCCTTCTTGACACCAGGCCATCCTCCAAAAGTCTTCGCCCCACTGTGCGTGCAGATGCACTCACACCTGCCTGCTGCCATTCCTGAGCAAGCTCTGTACTGGTGGTGTCTCGATCCCGCAGCTGAATCAACTTTAGGAGACGGTCCTGGCACTTGCTGGACTTTCTTGGGAGACCTGAAGCCTTCTTCACAACAATCGAACCGCTCTCCTTGAAGTTCTTGATGATCCGATAAATAGTTGATTTAGGTGCAATCTTAATGGCAGCAATATCCTTGCCTGTGAAGACCTTTTTGTGCAAAGCAAGGATGACGGCACGTGTTTCCTTGCAGGTAACCATATTTGACAGAGGAAGAACAATGATTCCAAGCACCGCCCTCCTTTCGAAGCTTCCAGTCTGTTATTCGAACTCAATCAGCATGACAGAGTGATCTCCAGCCTTGTCCTCGTCAACACACTACTGTGTTAATGAGAGAATCACTGACATGATGTCAGCTGGTCCTTTTGTGGCAGGGCTGAAATGCAGTGGAAATTATTTTTGGGGATTCAGTTAATTTGCATGGCAAAGAGGGACTTTGCAATTAATTGCAATTCATCTGATCACTCTTAATAACATTCTGGAGTATATGCAAATTGCCATCATACAAACTGAGGCAGCAGACTTTGTGAAAATGTATATTTGTGGTCATTCTCAAACTTTTGGCCACGACTGTACACCAAGTCAGAAACTTAGGATAAATGAAGGGGGCATTTAAGCAGACAATGAAAACTCTTACAATATTTGACGATTACATTTCTCTAAAACAGGCTATAGGCTACATGTGCACCACCAAGTCAGAACAGTAGGCAAAATGAAGAGGGGGGTAAAGGACCAAATTATTAGGGAGAGGCACATAGCCTACTAACAGCTTACTACACAACATACACTTCGTATTACTTTCTTAGCTGCAGTATACATGTCTCCCTGGCATATTACATAATTTATACATTAGCATACAATACATTTTTGGACTCACCTTGCTGTGCTGTGCTCACTTGAACAGGAAGGTGGCGCAGCGGTCCTTCGTGGGCCATTTTTGTCATCAAAGTCTGGCATTCTCTGGATTTATGGTGACAACTAGGAACTCTGAAAAAAACAAGGTTGAATCATGAAAACGTCAGTGATCTTCAGGTCGTAGCTAGAAAGAAAGAGAAAGAGGCCCCAGTTCCTTACAATTCCAAGTTGGATGACCGTTCAAAACGTATTTTCCCAGTCGTAGTTATTTTCTTTCCCCGAGTTCCCAGTTTTCTTTGGAGTAAACAGTTCTTTTGAGTGAGGCAGAAATCATGCTGGATTGACAAGGCCAATGTTGACTGTTTATAATTTTAAGCTTGGAAAAGAGACCCTTAAACCCAGACTTGGGATTACACGCCCACGCCACTGAATAGCGGGCTGGTGATTGCTTTGCAATGCTTGCAGTTAGTCACTAATTCCTTCCAAACCACTCATTCTTGAATTTGCGATTTCCAACTTGTTGTATAATGTTTGTCCAATGGCCGATGAGCACCAATACGTTTTGTCTATAATTTCTATTCATTATTTCTCTTCATATGACAAGGATTAAAACGCATTTGCCCGTAGATTGTCGACTTGACTCATGATGATGACTGCTAGCTTGCTAGCTAAGATTTTGAAAGTATGATGTTGATCAGTCCAATCAAAGCTACTGTAGATAATGTGATTTAACGTAATTTTATCTCTGGCCAATAACCTTGAGGCTTCTTGGATGGGCACTTCTAATGTAACTGTATGGCAGCACCCAAGGGGCTTGAATTTCCGAGCTCTACCCTTAGATTAGGCAGTGAGGTAGTGTCCCCATGAGTGACAGAACAATGAGCCAATCCCGGCGTAACTAGAGAACATTACTCAATCGCGGTGCAACTGGAGAACATTACCAACCCCTATGCTCCATATTATCCATTGGCTTCCCCACCACTACAGAAAGCACTGAGCAAGGCTGAAACATCTGTATTTTGGAGCTGCCTTACTCAAGAAAACAAAAAAGAGACCATGTTAGTATGCGTCTTTATTAACTCAATTATTATTATTATATATATATTTTTTTATATGTTTGCAAACTGATATGTGACACGTATTAATGCCAAAATAACATGCAAACAGGCAACCCCCCCTCCAATTAAAAAAATAAATAATAATAATTGGGGGGGGCGGGGTAAAAATGTCGGGCTCAAAACAGGTGGGGCAGTGAATGATTGGTCGCCACTGCTTATACCATAAGTTGAACATAAATTAAACCTGTTTCCAATTGACAGAAATTCTATTTACAAAGATAATGAAAAAAATGTATATTTAAAGATGTTTCAAGAAGATCTCAATATCCCAGAGCCATGTATAGTCAGTCGTATATTCTCCTCTGCCTGCTACACCAGTTTCTCTCAGTTGCTGACTGTACGTTTTCTGAATATTGAATGCTTTTCGATTCTTGATCTATAGCCTATTTGAACAATAGCCTGTGTCTACCTCTATTAGATTGTATTGCTTGCTTTTATTATTTAGCATCAATAAAGCATTTTAACAGATAGAACTATGCATTTTAATAAGATGCTTATTTGGGAGCTTGCAAAAGGGGAAAAATAGGGCATTCTGACAGACATCATGTTAAGGGAATTTTTTCCACACAAACTAAGCGCACAAAAAAAGTCCTACTATTTCCAAGCAAGATGTGATGTCGCTTTAACGCAGGTAGGTGGCAATCATAAACAACTTCAGACTCGTGATGCCGGTGATGGAAGTTTGACCGTCGCAGACTATCCAGCAGCCAGAGCACGCCAATCGGTAATTCAAATCTTGCTGCTTCGAATCAAATGTTTAAATAGTAACTTCCAGTGTCGATTTTAGCATGTAAATCTTGGTGGGGCAAAAAAAATCTATGTTTTTATGCATGCCAGCAAAGCCACTACACAACACTAAACAATACATGAATTACACTATAACGGTGACAAACGACGCCCACAAACTGTTAGGGCCTACATAAAGCTGTCCAAACAGCAGAGTCCCAAAACCTTACCACCGTTACACCTGGCTATCAGGTGTAGCAGCAAAACAGTTAATTCAGCCTCATTTACTGCCTTTAAAAAAACGCAGCTGATATGGCCGACATGCTTAAACAAATGTGGTTTCTACTGACAATTGAGAAACTATGGCATAAGGGGATGACGAGCGAATAAGAGGCAATCCTTAACTTCAATGAAGACATTAATGAGCGAGCTAAGACGGACGTAGTCAATATAACTATTTGTTCAGTACTTTTGAAATGTTCAGCCACACAATTCAGAACATGGGCCATTCTTACAGTATTCTCCCTGTACACCAAGTCAGAACCGTAGGATAAATGAAGGGGGCATATAAGCAGACAATGAAATCTCTTACAATATTCGATTATGACATTTCTCTAAAACAGGCTATAGGCTACATGTGCACCACCAACAGCTAACAGCTTACTACATAACATACACTTAGTATTACTTTTATAGCTACAGTATACATATCTCCCTGGCATTATACATAATTTATGCAGAAGCATACAATACATTTTTGGATTCACCTCGTTGTGCTGTGCTCACTTGAACAGGAAGGTGGCGCGTCACTCCTTCGTGGGTGTCACGTTCTGACCATAGTTCTTGTGTGTTTTACTTGTTTTAGTGTTGGTCAGGACGTGAGCTGGGTGGGCATTCTATGTTGTGTGTCTAGTTTGTCTGTTTCTATGTTTGGCCTAATATGGTTCTCAATCAGAGGCAGGTGTTTTGTGTTGTCTCTGATTGGGAACCATATTTAGGTGGCTTGTTTTGTGTTGGGGTTTGTGGGTGGTTGTTTCCTGTCTTTGTGTTCGTTTCACCAGAGAGGACTGTTTCGGTTTGCCACGTTTGTTATTTTTGTATTTTGTAAGTGTTCACGTTATTCGTCTTGATTAAATAATGTTGAGCACAAACTACGCTGCGTCTTGGTCCGATCCCTGCTACACCTCCTCTTCAGACGAAGAGGAGGAAGGCTGCCGTTACAGTGGGCAAATTTCGTCAGCAAACTTTGTCATCAAATTCTGCCATTCTCTGGATTTATGGTGCTTTCAAGACAACTGGGAACTCTGAAAAATCAAGGTTGAATCATGATGATGTCATTGATCTTCAGATCGGAGTTCTAGAAAGAGGCCAGAGTTCCCGACTTGTAGTTGGATAACCGTTCAAACAGTTGTTTTGAACGAACATCAACAACAGTCACCCACGAAGCGTCGTTACCCATCGCTCCACAAAGGCCGCGGCCCTTGCAGAGCAAGGGGAACCACTACTTCTAGGTTTCAGAGCAAGTGACGTAACCGACTGAAAGGCTGCTAGCGCGCACCACCGCTAACTAGCTAGCCATTTCACATCCGCTACACCAGCAGATTGCCGACTTGATTCATGATGATGACTGCTAGCTTGCTAGCTATGATAATGAAATGATGATGTTGACATGATCAGTCCAATCAAAGCTACTGTAGCTATAACGTGAGTTGATGTCCTTTTATCTGTGGCCAATGACCTTGAGCCTTCTTGGACAGGCACTTCCAATGTAACTCTATGCTTAGATTTGGCGGTGACGTAGTGTCCCCATGAGTGACAGAACACTGAGGCAATCATGGCGCAACTAGAGAACATTACTAACCCCTACGCTCTGTGTTTTCTGCTGGCTGCCCCACCACTACAGAAAGCACTGAGCAAGGCTGAAACACCTGCATTTTGGAGGTGCCTTACTCAAGAAAGCAAAAAAGAGACCAAGTCGTATCCGGCTTTATTAACTTTTTACATTGATTGCAAACTGATATGTGACACGTATTAATGCCAAAATAACATGCAAACGGCCCTGAATGACGGATCGCTACTAGTAACTTTGAATACTTTCTCGTGTAAGACAGCAGTGCATGTTGCATTGTAGGCTACTCAATCAAAGGTTCTCAATGCGCCGTCACCATAAACTATTTACAATTGCGACAAACCAGAAGCACTCACGTTATGTTGTTGTTTTGAGAACGAACAATGTAAACAAAATTACCTGCATTGTTACCCACAGTTATCATTTGTCTGCATTTGCCATCAAATTACTATCTTGCTTTTCTCTCGCAGACAACTTGCAAAGAATAAATAGTCCTACAATGTTAATTGCCCATAGGCTCTACTGAAATGTAGGCCTGAAGCCTATGCCTACGAGGTTTGTTGTAATGTCGCATATGGGGTACAATTTGGGGGACAGTCTGAAATATGTTTGTGGGAAAGTTTTATGGGGTTATCAATTCATTTGAAGTGGAATATCCTAGACATTTTAATTTGGGTTGCCTAGTTTCCGGTTTGTCGTTTTCACATGCCACATGCCAGTAGAATAATGCCATACAGAGATTCTGCTGACTGCAACCTAATGAGTGTTGAGGCTAATGATTAAAGGCAGTGGCCTATAGTGGCCTATAAGAGCAGAGACAATGGCTGGGAAAGGTAATAACCGGCCACTTAAATCACCCCAAATGGGACAGGCTCGTTGGGCACTGTGGGGAGACCCTTTCTCCAGCCCTGTAAACTCATCTCCTCTGCTCAAAAATGTCAGGGTATCAAGCAGAGCAGCCCCATTCCAGTGGTGTCGGCGGGGTTACAGCACCGGTGTGTCCCGAGTGTGAACCACTCTCATTTTTTCCACGGCCAAAGAGTCATAAATGTCTTGTTCCTATTGTGTGGGAACTCATCATGAACATTGTCTCGGTGGCTCTGCCCACCAGTAGCCAATCAGGGTGACATGGTATCCTATCGAGCTGCAGTCTAGCATTCCTGGCATTTCCAGTCGGCTGTCTGGCATAAGGTCGGCAGAGACATGGTCAAGCCGTGGAACGTTGTTATGGTCCTTTAACCAGGTATGGAGACTGTGGTTGTCTCCTGGTTGGAATGTCATTGTCTCCCAAACATGTTGCCCCAGAGTGATGGTCAGAACAGGACCCAAACAAAATAATATGGATCTGCATATAGAAACTGTCAGAGTTGCTACATAATTCTGACATAAGTATATATTAATATATTTCACTTCTCTATCTGAGGAAATGTATGATTTGTTTCTTGATTGCGCCACTTTTCTGGCTTAATCATGATCCAGTAATAATCTTTTGGCTGCTGTTTTGTAATTTGAGTGTGTGCAGAACACTAGCAATAGCCTATATAAGCCTATTGCCATCTTTCTCAATCACATAAAACTTGCTTGACTGACACCAAATTCACTTTCCAACACGTCTCTGAATGCGTCAGCACTCTCCTTTCTTCTTATGGTGCTAGCTGCATGCAATGGTAGAGCGGTGTGGTAAAACCCTGTCTAGCCTTAAAAATCTGCCTTCAAATCCCCCCCCCCCCCCCCCACCCTTCACCATGTAATATCTTTAATCTCTGGGGTTCCTTCCTGCCTCTGCTGCTAGAGCTCCACATAAATGAGAGGAGAGTGTGCAAGATCTCAGCCTTTCCGGGGTCAGTGTTGTGTTACAGTGAATGACTTCAGTCCTGCAGGGACGAGAACTGTGCTGACGTGTGGTCTAGCAGTCTCATAGCCAAGGCATCTCGTCCTAATCACCGCTCCAGCAGGAGTCCCTGCTTCATTATGAGCCTGGCACTACTTTCCCAGGAAGGTAACCAGGGGCATCCTCCACAATATGCTGTTGGGGGGAAATGTAACCTTCAACAATGGTGTCATTTTTCCTGGTTTTAATCAAAAGCGTGCCCATGCTGAGAGAGATGGTATCCTGGTTACAGTTAGCTAACTCTGTTTTACGTAGTTCAGTGGCTGTTTGGTTTGAATACATAGTCAAAATGTATTAACAAGCAGATCACTGTAGTCTGTACTGATTCATCACTATTTAGGAATGCATCTGTTGTAATTCTGAACTCTCTAACTGCTTTTGGTTGAAATGAGTCAGTTGGCTGGGTGGGACTTTGACATGGGACATTAGCTCAGAATTATATTCTGTGAAAGAGGTCACAGCCATTGGCTCTGTGAGTGGAGAGAGATATCGTGTGTGTTAGCTTGCGCTTTGTGGCTAGTCGCTGGGTTCCTTCACCGGCTACTTTGGGTGCGTGTGTAAGAGGCAAAATAGCAGAGACAGAAGGGCTCAATGAGTGGAGAGATGAAAGGGATATTGCGTATGTGTGTTAGCCTGCACTTTGTGGCTAGTCACTAAGAGTCTGTGTGTCTGTCTGTCTGTCTGTCTGTATTTGTATGTAAGCAAGAGAGAGAGACACACAAACTAGCAGAGAGAGCAGAGCCTTCGTCTGGTGACCTTTAGCTGGGTAATTTAGTCTTTGTCAGGACTTTCATTTCGTGTAATTAGAAGTGGATCTGCTAGGAACTAGGGGTCCTGCTATGCTGTCCAACACAGTGCTGTGTAACAAACTACTGTACCAGCTGATTAATGCAGACAAACACACCTCCAAAATATCTCTTCTCCACTCATACCAGATAGACTCTCTGAGATATTCCCACTCATGTTCATCAATCAATGGCTGTATATCTGAAAATATACTAATAATCAATATCCTCTTTAATTTGTGCATTAATTGTTAAATCCAGCTAGTAACCTCCAAGTACAGATGTGTCATATACATAAAAGTACCCATTTGCTGACAAATGATTAGGGGAAAGTTGGGGGAGGAACATTGACTGTTACTTGCAGTCATAAAATAAGTCAGCAAGACAAAAAGGCCAAAACACAGTGGAACCAACCCCCGAGGACTGCCTGTTTTACACTCCTGTTGTAAAGTCTCGTTATTGAGAGATTATTAGCTCTAATCTAGTAAAGAGGGAGCGTGACGTCCCAATCCCCCTCCAGGCCTTGGGGAGTCTTCAAACAGTAGGGGGATTGATGCAGAGCTGACCATATGCTACTGCTCCCCTCGTGCTCTCTGTCAGAGGCCAGAGCTGTGGCTAATGCGAATGCTAAGGTGACAGCCATTTGAATATTACCTAAGGCCAGTGGCTATTTTAGCATATAAATCTTGGTGAGGCAAACTCAACCAGTTCTTTTTAGATGCATGCCAGCAAAGCCACTACACAACGAAACACTAAACAGTACATTAGTTGCACTATAATGGTGCCAAACGGTGCCCACAAACTGTTAGGGCCTACATAAAGCTGTCCCGACAGAGGAGCTTTCTTTGCAGCACCCGTGAAGTGAATCCTTACCATCGCTACACCTGGCTATCAGCGGAGCCTCATCTGGCAGCGGAAAAGTTCATTCAGTCTCATTTACTGCCTTTTTAAAAACCAGAGCCGATATGGCTGACTTGCTTAAATAAATATGGTTTCTACTGACTCCTTGTGGATTTGTGTAACTCGATAAAAAAACGCATTCTCCTTCAATAATAACAAACACCAAGATGAGTTTTGACTTTTGAACCATACACAAACATTATTCCATTTCTGTTCAGTAGATTCATTATGTTTGTTCTGATATCAGCCCGCTAAGTTCTAAGTATAAGCAAGTGCAAGCAAACGAGATGCGACGAGGTAGGACTTTTTGTTCAGCACTTTTAAAATGGATACCGACAGAAATTAAGTTAGGTGTTAGTTCAGATAAATTCAGCAATATGTTGAGGCGTAAACTTTACTCTTCTTGAGAGAGAGAGAGAGAGAGAGAGAGACCATTTGGAGTATTTTATTTGGCCTACTTGGTCTAAAAAGGAAGGAAAATACAATCACGAGGATCCACTTTTTTAGACAATAGGCCTATACAGACTCACAGACAACGCATTGCGAAAACAAAACAACCCTCGTAATATCAACTGGAATTACATGGGTCTATTACTGAACTTTCACTGGCAAACGTGGATACAGACCCAACAACATTATAGTATCCCCTCCTCATGGAGAAAAGCACATGAGCTAATTATAATACACAAAGTACGCAAAACAAAGAAATGGATCATTCCAACATTGTCTAAAATGAGGAATAAGATACTAATGAGAGAGACCTATATAAGCAATAAAACAATTGAGATGTACAAACTATGGCATAAGGGAACGATGAGTGGATAAGAGGTAAGCTGTAATTTCGATTAAGACATTAATGAGCGAGCTCGGACGGACAATATACCTATTTGTTCAGTACTTTTGAAATGGACAGCGACAGAATTCAGAACAAGGGCAGTTCTTACAGTATTCTCCCTGTACACCAAGTCAGAACCGTAGGATTAATAAAGGAGGCATATAAGCAGACAATGAAAGCTTTTATAATATTCGATGATGACATTTCTCTAAAACAGGCTATAGGCTACATGGGTACCACCATGTCAGAACAGTTTAGGCTAAGTTCTGTGGGGGAGAGGGACCAAATTCTTAGGGTGAGACACATGGGCTACTAACAGCTTACCCCACAACATACACTTAGTATTACTTTCTTAGTTACAGTATACATACAGTAAATATAGGGAGTACCAGTACCAGATCAATGTGCAGAAGTACGAGGTACTTGAGGTAGATATGAACATCAAGGCAGGGTAAAGTGAACAGGCATCAAGTTAGATAATAATAAGAGTAAAATAAAGGGCAGAGTAGTAGCAAATGATGAGTGTAAAAGTGTGTGTGTATGTATGTTTGTGTTGTGTCGGTATGCGTACGTGTGTGTGCATGTATTGTTTGAATGTGTGAGGGATTTGTGTGGGAGTGACAGTGTAGTGTGTGTGACAGTAGAGGCTGTGGAGGGGAGGACGGCCCCTGCGGTGTGAAAATGGGTTAGCTGTAGCCAGGTTTGCCCCAGGGCTGGTGGTGGTGCATGGCCAGCCGGCTGCGGGGCACTGCTGAGGTGCAGCAGAGGGAGATCATGGGAGCCCTTTCAACAGCAGGTGGAATGTGCTTAGTCAGCCTTTCAGAAGGGTCTTATTGAAGGAGAAAGCCTGGGGAGTCATGCTAATGCTAATAGCCATTGATGTGCTAGCCCTGGACTGGGATGTTTGTGTACACTTTTTCTACTGCTTTAACGTCAGTGTTGCCTAGACTTTATCTAGAATTAATGATGTGATGATGTGATGATTATATCCACATGGAACAGCAATATATAGGCCTAGTCAGGAACCAATCCAAACCACTTTTGTTTGGTTGTCATTGAGATCTTCAGTGGTGTCATTATATTATATTGTGCTATTTAATGAAGTTAACCTGCTCTTGAATGCAGTTAACCATTTCGTTGACTAAATTCAACCTTTTCTTTGTTTAAGTCAGTCATGAAAGATTTACCATTCAGCTACAGTAGATTTGTCCTGCCCTGATCATTGTTAGCTAGTGTATTGACATGGTCTAGTGAAACTTCAGAGGCTCTCACCTGAGGCTGTGACATGGTAGAACATTGAGCCTGGGGGGCACCAGATGCCTGGGGGGCATAGCTGCTGTGTTTGCTAACTGACTAAACCGTAATGTCCTCCCTGCTGTTACTTTAAACTCAAATCTGTCATTAGGTTGCAAACACTGAGCCAGAGGGCACCTGTGGGGTTTAAAGGGTGGTTTAAATTTTAAAGGGAATTATCCTCTTTTCAGGAACCTAGATAGGTGAACTACATTTGAAAATCCGAGTGAAAGAAGTGATGTGCTATCAGTAACCTAATTGTATATGTTTCTGGTTATATCAGTATTAGCCTGTAGTATACTTCAGGAAATATACACGCTTATTGAGATGAGATGAGGAATCGATGGCCCTGTCCAGCAAAGGAACCTACCCCCTGAACACTTGAGGGGATTAGAGAGAATTTAATAGATTTAAGCAATATGCTAATTGGTAATAGCTCCACTTTGCTCTCTGATAGGCTGGGTGGAATTATTGCCATATTGCTTACTCCTGTCCAATCCTCTCAGATCTCCATAAGCTAGAGGCTAGGGGTTGTTTCCAAGGAGTCAGGGATGTGAGGAATCAAGGAAAGATATTTATGATTCACCCAGGGAGTCAGAGCACCACTAACACACAGCAAACACATAGTAAACAATGTTTGGAAAATGTTTGGTCGAAGAGGATGGAGTGGAGGGTGGGTGAAAGGGAGTGGAGGGTGGAGTAAAAAGAGAGAGTAGAGTGGCTTGTTTTTGCTGTAGGCACAATTCGAGTGATTTGGCTGCACTTGGCTGAAGGCTGGAGGGGGCTCTTTATTCCACAGGCTGGGTGCTGCTGGGCTGGGTTGGGCTATGGTGTTAGCCCAGTAGGCCAACCCCAGCCAGACAGTATGTCACACCGCTGCTCATAGACCACAGATCAAGTGCTGGGCCCTCTCCTGGCCCCTGGCCAGCTGGGAGGTGTGTGAACCTTCACTTCTGAGGGAGTGAGGAAGTAAGGGATGGGAGGGTTGGTTTGAGGGCATTTTTGGTGACAGTATGGTCCCAGAATTGACTGCGAACACTAAAATAAGATCTCAGACAGACCAGGGAGACTGCTACTGACTGCCACTGACTGGGTTGTCTGCTGCAATCTTTTTTTTAAAGAATTAAAATATTCACTAAAACACACTGCCTCCTAGACTCTAGCCGATTGTGGATGGAAAGTGCTCTCCCACTCTGATTGGCTGATTTGGTTCAAGGATGTGATAACGAAAAAGGAATCAGTGATGTAAGGAATCAAGGAAAGAGATTTAAGATTTACCCAGGGAGTTAGAGCTCCACTAACACATAGCAAACACAATGTTGGAAAACGTTTGTCAACAAGGACAGAAAGAGTATAGCCGAAAAGCCGAATAAGCATTCCTAAGCTGCCAAAACATGAAAAGGAATTACACAAAACACAACAATTTTCACCAGTATGTCATGCAAATCTGTAACAATGAGATCACTAACAACAACAGTTGAAAACCAAAGCCAAATTCATGTCCTGTATTTCCTCTTAACAGTTTGTGTTTGAGGTGGGTGAAAGGGAGCTCTGGGTGGAGTAAAAAGAGAGAGCGAGTAGGGTGGCTTGTTTTGGGTGTAGGGACAATTAAAGTGATTTGGCTGCAGTTGGCTGAAGGCTGGAGGGGGATCTTTATTCCACAGGATGTGTGCTGTGTTGGGTTGGGCTATGGTGTTAGCCCAGTAGGCCAGCCCCAGTCAGGCAGTATGTCACACCGCTGCTCATAGACCACAGATCAAGGGCCCGGGCCCTCTGCCGGCCCCCGGCAAGCCTCCAGGTGGGCCCCGCTAATGAGCCCGAATCGCAACTCCAACGTGGGCCTCCCTGGCCTGGGAGAGGACCCACAGGGGGCCCGACGGCCGGGTACACACAGGGTCAGCCGCAGGCAGGGGGCTGGAGATGGGAGAGGCAGGGATCACAGGGAGAGGAGGATGGCTGTGACGCTGCTTATTGAGGATCACACATTTGAGTCTGAACTTTGGTAGGAGTGTGTGCATGTGTGGGAAAGAGGAGCTGGGAGAGGGGGGTGTTGCTTCATTACAAGATTAAAAAAGAAGCACATTTGGGGTTTCTGGACTCCTATTCTTTTACAGTGACTATAGCCTACTATTATTTTTTGCCTATTTTTTTAATGACCAAAACCCCCATTCCTTGTTCACTAACAGTCTACAGTGAGCCTAATTTATCATCATATACAGTACCAGTCAAAAGTTTGGACACACCTACTCATGCAAAGGTCTTTCTTTATTTTTTACTATTTTCTACATTGTAGAATAATAGCGGAGACATCAAAACTATGAAATTACACATATGGAATCATGTAGTAACCAAAAAAGTGTTAAACAAATCAAAATATATGTAATATTTTAGATTCTTCAAAGTAGCCACCCTTTGCCTTGATGACAGCTTTGCACACTCTTGGCATTCTCTCAAACAGCTTCATGAGGAATGCTATTCCAACAGTCTTGAAGGAGTACCCACATATACTGAGCACTTGTTGGCTGCTTTTCCTTCACTCTGCGGTTCAACTCATCCCAAACCATCTCAATTGGGTTGAGGTCGGGTGATTGTGGAGGCCAGGTCATCTGATGCAGCACTCCATCACTCTCATTCTTGGTCAAATAGCCCTTACACAGCCCGGAGGTGTGTTTTGGGTCATTGCCCTGTTGAAAAATAATTGATAGTCCCACTAAGCCCAAACCAGATGGGATGGTGTATCACAGCAGAATGCTGTGATAGCCATGCTGGTTAAGTGTGCCTTGAATTCTAAATAAATGACAGACAGTGTCACCAGCAAAGCAACCCCACACCATAACACCTCCTCCATGCTTTACGGTGGGAAATACACAAATACACAGATCATCCGTTCACCCACACCATCTCACAAAGACACAGCGATTGGAACCAAAACTCGCCAATTTGGACTCCAGACCAAAGGACACATTTTCACTGGTACATTTTCACCGGTCCATTGCTTGTGTTTCTTGGCCCAAGCAAGTCTCTTCTTATTACTGGTGTCCTTTAGTAGTGGTTTCTTTGCAGCAATTCGACCATGAAGGACTGATTCACACAGTCACATGTGTATCGCTGCAGAATGCTGTGGTAGCCATGCTGGTTAAGTGTGCCTTGAATTCTAAATAAACCACTGACAGTGTCACCAACAAAGCACCATCACACCTCCTCCTCCATGCATCACAGTGGGAACCATACATACAGTGGGGCAAAAAAGTATTTAGTCAGCCACCAATTGTGCAAGTTCTCCCACTTAAAAAGATGAGAGAGGCCTGTAATTTTCATCATAGGTACACTTCAACTATGACAGACAAAATGAGAAAAAAAATCCAGAAAATCACATTGTAGGATTTTTTATGAATTTATTTGCAAATTATGGTGGAAAATAAGTATTTGGTCAATAACAAAAGTTTATCTCAATACTTTGTTATATACCCTTTGTTGGCAATGACAGAGGTCAAACGTTTTCTGTAAGTCTTCACAAGGTTTTCACACACTGTTGCTGGTATTTTGGCCCATTCCTCCATGCAGATCTCCTCTAGAGCAGTGATGTTTTGGGGCTGTTGCTGGGTAACACGGACTTTCAACTCCCTCCAAAGATTTTCTATGGGGTTGAGATCTGGAGACTGGCTAGGCCACTCCAGGACCTTGAAATGCTTTTTACGAAGCCACTCCTTCGTTGCCCGGGCGGTGTGTTTGGGATCATTGTCATGCTGAAAGACCCAGCCACGTTTCATCTTCAATGCCCTTGCTGATGGAAGGAGGTTTTCACTCAAAATCTCACGATACATGGCCCCATTCATTCTGTCCTTTACACAGATCAGTCGTCCTGGTCCCTTTGCAGAAAAACAGCCCCAAAGCATGATGTTTCCACCCCCATGCTTCACAGTAGGTATGGTGTTCTTTGGATGCAACTCAGCATTCTTTGTCCTCCAAACACGACGAGTTGAGTTTTTACCAAAAAGTTCTATTTTGGTTTCATCTGACCATATGACATTCTCCCAATCTTCTTCTGGATCATCCAAATGCTCTCTAGCAAACTTCAGACGGGCCTGGACATGTACTGGCTTAAGCAGGGGGACACGTCTGGCACTGCAGGATTTGATTCCCTGGCGGCGTAGTGTGTTACTGATGGTAGGCTTTGTTACTTTGGTCCCAGCTCTCTGCAGGTCATTCACTAGGTCCCCCCGTGTGGTTCTGGGATTTTTCCTCACCGTTCTTGTGATCATTTTGACCCCACGGGGTGAGATCTTGCGTGGAGCCCCAGATCGAGGGAGATTATCAGTGGTCTTGTATGTCTTCCATTTCCTAATAATTGCTCCCACAGTTGATTTCTTCAAACCAAGCTGCTTACCTATTGCAGATTCAGTCTTCCCAGCCTGGTGCAGGTCTACAATTTTGTTTCTGGTGTCCTTTGACAGCTCTTTGGTCTTGGCCATAGTGGAGTTTGGAGTGTGACTGTTTGAGGTTGTGGACAGGTGTCTTTTATACTGATAACAAGTTCAAACAGGTGCCATTAATACAGGTAACGAGTGGAGGACAGAGGAGCCTCTTAAAGAAGAAGTTACAGGTCTGTGAGAGCCAGAAATCTTGCTTGTTTGTAGGTGACCAAATACTTATTTTCCAATTTGCAAATAAATTCATTAAAAATCCTACAATGTGATTTTCAGGATTTTTTTTTCTCATTTTGTCTGTCATAGTTGAAGTGTACCTATGATGAAAATTACAGACCTCTCTCATCTTTTTAAGTGGGAGAACTTGCACAATTGGTGGCTGACTAAATACTTTTTTGCCCCACTGTATGGAGATCATCCGTTTACCTACTCTGCGTCTCACAAAGACATGGCGGTTGGAACCAAAAATCTCAAATTTGGACTCATCGGACCAAAGGACAGATTTCCACCGGTCTAATGTCCATTGCTCATGTTTCTTGGCCCAAGCAAGTATTTTCTTATTATTGGTGTGTTTCTTTGCAGCAATTCGACCATGAAGCCCTGATTCACGCAGTCTCCAATGAACAGTTGATGTTGAGATATGTCTGTTACTTGAACTCTGTGAAGCATTTATTTGGTCTGCAATCTGAGGTGCAGTTAACTCTAATGAACGTATCCTCTGCAGCAGAGGTAACTCTTTTTTGCATCTGCACTTGAAGAAACTTTCAAAGTTCTTGAAATGTTCCGGATTGACTGACCTTCTGTCACGCCCTGACCATAGAGAGCCTTTTATTCTCTATGTTGGTTAGGTCGGGGTGTGACTAGGGTGGGTCATCTAGGGGATTATGTTTCTATGTTGGCCAGGTATGGTTCCCAATCAGAGGCAGCTGTTTGTCATTGTCTCTGATTGGGGATCATATTTAGGCAGCCATTTCCCCTTTGTGCTTTGGTGGGATCTTGACTATGTATAGTTGCCTGTTAGCACTATTGTTAGCTTCACGTTTCGTTTTGAGATTTATTGTTTTGTTTTGCTGTGAGTTTCACCTAGTAATAAAAAGATGTGGAACCCAGATCACGCTGCGCTTTGGTCCACTCATTATAACGATCGTGACACCTTCATGTCTTAAATTAATGATGGACTGTTATTTCTCTTTGCTTTTTTGAGCTGTTCTTGCCATAATATGGACTTGGTCTTTTGCCAAAATAAGGCTATCTTCTGCATACCACCCTACCTTGTCACAACCCAACTGTTTGGCTCAAACACAATAAGAAGGAAAGAAATTCCACAAATTAACTTTTAACAAGGCACACCTGTTAATTTAAATGCATTCCAGGTGACTACCTCATGAAGCTGGTTGAGAGAATGCCAAGAGTGTGCAAAGTTGTCATCAAGGCAAAGGGTGGCTAATTTGAAGAACATCACACATAAAATATATTTTGATTTGTTTAACACTTTTTTGGTTACAAATGATCCATGTGTTATTTCATAGTTTGGATGTCTTCCCTATTATTCTACAATGTAGAAAATAAGAACATTTAAGAAAAACCCTGTAATGAGTAGGTGTGTCCAAACCTTTTGACTGGTACTTATGTAAAATTAGCATATTTGTAATTATGAAAAAGGCATAAACAAACCCCATGGGAGATTTTCTGAACATTTCTATACCTTTTAAAATTGTATGTTTACTGGTTCAAGCTACTAAATCTTCTGTAAATCTGAATTCAGAGGGATAAAAAAAAATATTGACTAACGATTTACACACATTTGTGTTGCTCACAATTGCTGAATGAGGCCCATTATTTCCAGTGTAAACATCTCCGTCCATATACACAGGGCTGTGACATGCGTATACGGGAAGAGATGACTAATGAGAGCATTTGTCGGACTCTGCCAGCCTCTGCTTTTGTGTCTTAGGCTTTTGATCCGATTGATACATAGTGTTGGTAGGAACACAAATCGTCTCCTCTCCAGTGTTTGGCCCAAAATAAAATTAAAGGTACAGTACAGACTGGGAAGTGTGTGAACCTTCACTTCGGAGGGATTGAGTGAAGAAGTAAGGGAGGGGATGGTTTATTTGAGGGCGTCTTTGGTGACCATATGGTCGCAGAATTGACTGCAAACACTAAAATACATGAAGAGCTCAGACAGACCATGGTGACTTCTACTGACTGCCTCTGATTGGGTTGTCAACTAACAAAAATATAAACGCAACATGTAAAGTGTTGGTCCCATGTTTCATGAGCTGAAATAAAAGGTCCCAGAAATGTTCCATACGCACAAAAAGCTTATTTCTCTCATTGTGCACAAATCTGTTTATATTCCTTTAAGTGAACATTTCTCCTTTGCTAAGATAATCCATCCACCTGACAGGTGTGGCATATCAAGAAGCTGATTAAACAGCATGATTATTACACAGGTGCACCTTGTGCTGGGGACAATGAATGGCCAGTTTTGTCTCACAACACAATGCCACAGCTGTCTCAAATTTTGAGGGAGTGTACAATTGGCAGACTGCAGCAATGTCCACCAGAGCTGTTGCCAGATAATTTAACGTTAATTTCTCTACCATAAGCCACCTCCAATGTCGTTTTAGAGAATTTGTTAGTACGTCGTGTGGGCGAGTGCCCCATGGTGGCTGTGGGGTTATGGTACGGGATGTCATAAGCTATGGACAACGAACACAATTGCATTTTATCAATGGCAATTTGAATGCAGAGATACTGTGTGTGACGAGATCCTGAGGCCCATTGTCATGTCATTCATCCACCACCATCACCTCATGTTTCAGAATGATAATGCACGGCCCTATGTTGCAAGGATTTGTACACAATTCCTGGAAGCTGAAAATGTCCCAGTTCTTCCATGGCGTGCATTCTGGATCAACGTGTACGACAGCATGTTCCTGTTCCCGCCAATATCCAGAAACTTCCCACACCCATTGAAGAGGAGTGGGACAACAATTCCACAGGCCACACTCAACATCCTGATCAACTCTATGCAAAGGAAATGTTTTGCATTGCATGAGGCAAATGGTGGTCACACCAGATACTCAATGGTTTTCTGATCCATGCCTGTACCATTTTATAAGGTTTCTCTGAACCAAAAGAAGCATATCTGTATTCCCAGTCATGTGAAATCCATAGATTAGGGCCTAATGAATGTATTTCAATTGACTGATTCCCTTATATGAGCTGTAACTCTGTAACATCTTTGAAATTGTTGCATTCTGCATTTATATTTTTGTTATTTTTTATATATATATTTTTATTTTTATCAAAATATGCAGTAAAACCTGAACTTGTACTGTTAGTTAGTATGGCCTTGGTTTTACCTCAGTGGGAGAGCATAGAGGCCAATATTTTACCTCAGTGGGATAGCATAGAGGCCAAGATCGAAGAGAGGGATTCAGGGATTGTTATTTCTGTAGTCTCTTGGTAAACTTTACATTTCCAGTTAACCTCATTGTCAACAGTGATTCCTTTAGTGAGCCATCTCTCATGGCTGCCATTTTTATGAATGCACTCAACAATACAGTAATGTCTGCCAGCAAATCTGCATCCTGTCCTCTGTCCTTCTAGTTCTGGCCTGTCAGATTGTCTGATTGTACCTGAGAATATTGGCCATAGATGTGGTTGGTTGGTTTTCCTTTCCCTTTATGTGAGTAAATAGAACTGATTCTGCTGAGGGCACCATTCGCACGTGTTGGGGTCTCCTGTGGTGTTGGTCAGTCAGGGTGGAATAGCCATGCTTCATAGAAACACTTGGCCGCCATAAAGGACTCTTTGTCAACCCAAGAGCAGGGTCATCTCTCTCCTCCACTGGCCGATAAACGCTCGCATTCTCCACCTTTTCTTATGATTTTGTTTAGCTAGAGGCGGGCGCCAATCAGAAGTGCAAAGACTTTAAATTATTCACAGGGACACGCATAAAGGATTAATTTGCATTGATTTAGCCTCTTGACAAAAGGAGTCATTTCCCCCCCCCCCCAAAAAAAACTAGAGGGCAAAGCATTTCTCCAAACAACCAAATGGAACAAAACGATCAATGGACAACTTTAATATGGTCCTTTGCGTATTATTAATTTTAGAGGATTTTCCACTTGGTCTGTGGCCATAGCTTGTCTGTGACTTTTCTATGGAATGTGCACGTTTAATCACAAGACGAGGAACATCAGTCTAAATTTGAATAATTTGGCTTGTGAAGTTATCAATTTTTTTTAAAAATAAATCAAACGCATTGGAATGGTATTCAGCCTGGTAATGCAGTGAGAAATGCAATTTTTCTGCTATGTGTTCATTTGTCTGACTTAACCAACACCTTTAGCCACAGCCTGTGAAAAGTCCTGTTCTGTCTTTTACATCTGTTTGGTTTGGCCAAATGGATTCGACACGAGGTCAATTCAAGCCAAATTAGGAAAAATTTGCATTTTCTGCCTTGTTTTTTTTCCGGTATTTCATTCAAAACCATTTCATTACAAGTTTGAAATTAATTACCTTTTTCACTACAGGAATGAAGAAAGCATGTTAAAATAAAGAAATGAGACCTGCTTAAATACAATTGGTGTAATCTGCATTTCTGGCAATTACGTCATCTCTTCACTAAAGGGGTTTTAAATTTAAAAAGATCCAAAACAAATGTAAAGGAAGAAGGCTATGCATAGCACACCCTTGGATTAATGGCAGATTGGCAAAATGTTCACAACAAAAAGTTGTACTGCAATAAATATTTGGATAGTAAATCCCAAAATGTATAAATGGTGTCAATGGAGTTACAGTTCTCTAGTTTCATTCCTATATCTTTCAGCATTTCTCTCAGCACCTACAAAGATTTTGCCATTTATTTATTATGTTCCCCTTTATTTCAGGCCTATGTTTTTTTGGGGGGGAGGTTAGATGAAATCTGTAAATGTAATTTTTTTGTCCGGTCATTATTGAATGAATCTCGGGACATCTCATGGGTTTGTAGTGCACTAGTATTTCAACAATATAAACACTTTAATTTTTCAGTAAATTTTTTTAACAATTTTTTTTCTCCCCAATTTCGTGGTATCCAATTGGTATTTACGGTCTTGTCGCATCGCTGCAACTCACGCACGGACTCGGGAGAGGCGAAGGTCGAGAGCCATGCGTCCACCGAAACACGACCCTGCCAAGCCGCACTGCTTCTTGACACACTGCTCGCTTAACCCGCTTAACCCAGCCGCACCAATGTGTCGGAGGAAACACATACAGCTGGCGACCGAAGTCAGCCTCACCAATGTGTCGGAGGAAACACATACAGCTGGCGACCGAAGTCAACGTGCATGCGCTCGGCCGCGAGAAAAAAGCGAAATGGGACAAGGACCTCCCAGCCGGCCAAACCCTCCCCTAACCCGGACGAAGCTAGGCCAATTGTGCGCCGCCTCATGGGTCTCCCGGTCACAGCCGGCTGCGATACTGCCCGGGATCGAACCCAGATGTGTAGTGACGCCTCTAGTGCTTAAGACCACTGTGACACTCAGGAGGCCCCAACAATATAAACACTTCTACATTAATGTGGATGCTACCATGATTAGAAATTACAGGAGGCATTTTGCCTTTTGGTAGGCCGTCATTGTAAACAAGATTTGGTCTTAACTGACTTGCCTAGTTAAATAAAGGTTTTTTTATTTTTTTTACGGATAATCCTGAATAAACCGTGAATAATGATGAGTGAGAAAGCTGCACAAATATCATACCCCCCCAAAAATGCTAACCTCAACTGTTATTGTAATGGTGAGAGGTTAGCATGTCTTGGGGGTATGATATTTGTGCATCTGTTACTTTCTCACTCTGTAATAGTAGCATCCACATGCATGTAGACGTGTTTAGAAGCATACTATATTGTTATTTACAATAAAAGTGACTCCAAAGTGACACAATACATTATTTACCATTCATTTCTACTTGGCACAAAATAATCTGAAACACAACCAAAACAGACTGGAAATGCATCCAACAAATGTGTAATCTCACAAGCTTTATGTAGTCATTGCGTGCTCGGAATATGCAACCAAATACTACACTCTGTACTACTTTAATACACATATAAGTGAATTTGTAGCCAATACTTTTGCTCCCCTAAAATGGGGGGTACTATGTACAAAAAGTGCTGTAATTTCTAAACGTTCACCTGATATGGATGAAAATACACTCAGATTAAAGCTGACAATCTTCACTTTAACTTCATAGTCTTTGTTTGATTTTAAATCCAAACTTTGGGAGTATAGAACCAAAAGAAGAAAAAATGCTTCACTGTCCCAATAATTACTGAGTGCACTGTATATGCCTCCTCACAATTTTGACTCGGAGATCTATGGACAGTTCTTTGAACTTCCTGGTATAGCTTCTCCTCTGACATTGACTGTCAACTGTGGTACCTTATATAGACAGTTGTTTCTTTCTAAATCATGTCCAAACAATTGAATTGGCCACAGGTGGATCGTCTCAAGGATGATCTAAGAAACGTGGATGCACCTGAGCTCAATTTACAGTGTCACAGCAAAGGGGCGTGAATACTTATGTAAATGTGAGATTTCTGTATTTCATTTTCAATAAATCTGCAAAAATGTCAAAAAACATGTTTTCATTTTGTCGTTATGGGGTTTTGTGTGTAGATGGGTGAGGGGAAAAATAAATGTAATCCATTTTGAATTCAGGCTCTAACACAACAAAATGTGGAATATGTCCAGGTATGAAAACTTTCTGAAGGCACTGTGTACATATTATCGTATAGACAGCTGCACATATAGTTTTGATAGACATTGTAATAGTAGTAGTAGTAGTAGTAGTAAACTTTATCATCAAAATAAACATTTTAACAATAGTATCCTGAAACGTATTGCCCAGTAACATGTGTAGAAACAGCATTGCGTAAAGGCAGTCCATGTACTGTAGCTGGCCTTCATAATAATTCAATTTCAGATGTGCTTTTCCCTCTGATTTTGATACATTGTCTGTGCCGTGCACACTCTGTTTTAAGCCTAGGAATTTGCAGGTGGGAGGGAGAGGGGGACCTTGTTCAACAGTGCTTG
Organism: Salvelinus namaycush; assembly: GCF_016432855.1. Lineage (NCBI taxonomy): Eukaryota > Metazoa > Chordata > Actinopteri > Salmoniformes > Salmonidae > Salvelinus > Salvelinus namaycush. The sequence continues at coordinate 9,548,077 of NC_052322.1, forward strand.
AGAGGGCCATATCTGTCATAGTGAATTCCAGTGCTGAGCGCTGATATGAATGAAGGGCACTAGTGTGCCCAAGTTGTAAGTGTGGAACTCAAAGGCCTGCTGAAACCCTATAATGCAATTATGGCGACAGACTCTCAGATCCATTAACTTTAAATGGTTCGACAGCCCCCATTCAGTCAGTGTGCTGCCATGTCTTTTCTCAAAGGAGGCCTCTTAAGTCACATGAAAAGGCCTCTTCTGTACTCATTGTGCTCATTGTCTTTGTAAGCCTGTTATTAGGGGGAGAATCAAGTTACGGCACACCACCAATGAGAACTGCAGAGATTGTTCAGTTATAGGTGGGGAAATGTCTGTTCAAATGGGCATCTCTGCTCAGGGTTCAAATACCAGGAATACCTCTTCTAATAATGATCAATGTTAAAGTTAAATTGTTGAAAAGACATATATTGCAATGTATTCTCCTAGAGAAAGATTCAGATTTTAGAGGCATATTGGACTGAGGAGATTCACACTGCTTTTGCAAGAATTGTTTTATTTATCAAATTGACATTGGTGTAATAAAGGAAAATAATAGATAACAAGTACATTATTTTGTTTTATTTTAACACACATTATTGCATTTTGCTGACCTTAATCAAGATACTTGTTTAGTGTCCCGGTTGTCCAGTCCACAACAATACAACAACAACAACGTGCCTATTTAAGTGGTATATCTTTGTCATATAGGCCTATAACAACATATTGTAAAAACAAATTGAAGAAAAGTTTACTGTAATGGTAACATGACTGCAATGAACATAAACAAATATAGTACATACCATGTTGTGTAAAAAAAAACGTGGTTATCATCCTTTCCTTGCAGAATAAAGAACAAAAAAACATGTGCATCTCATTTTACTCTTTCACATTAGTAGAATTGGCAAGTGTTGACAGGAATACTTTTCTACTTTCTTCCCAGTGAAAGTTTACAACTTAGATCAAGTTCCTAAAGGATTTAAAATGTCCAACAAAAATCCTGAATGATGGATTGGATAATTGTAACCGTTTAAATTCAGTTGGTGTAGTATTTACATCTATTAATGCACTCTAAACAATGGATGCTTATTGCACTAAAAGACTAGTTAACAACCAGCATTGAAAACGTTGGTCCTATCTCTGTGTCTTGAAATCAGGAGAAATTGCGTTAAGTCTTGTAGTTAATACAACATCCTTCAAACATTTATTTGGGAATCAAATTAAAGGTTCCAGCGATTTCCAGAATTTAATTTGGTGTTTTGTATATTCCTAATGTGTGCTGTTCAGCCTCTTTACACAAACACCAGTGGAAATGTCCAAATCCGTCATTGCACAACTTTAAAGCGCTCCCCCAAAGTATTGCAGTGTAGTGACCCATTCTAAATAACCTATATCATTGGGGTACTGAGGTTTATAAAGGAGTCCATTGGAAGCTGCGCTCAAAAGATTTGGTGGAATTGGTTGGAAGCCTTGATGAAAAGTGCACAAAAAAAAAGCAGGATGGAGGATAAAGAAAACGTATAGGAGATGTCAGGACGCCTTTGGAAGCAAAACAAACTGCGGCGACCAATGTGAGTTGACTTAATCTGATTAGGCTAACCTCATCAACAGCCCACTTAAAAGGGAGAAGAAAGCCATGAATTGGGCTGAGAAGCGAGAGAAAGGATTCGCCCTCTGCTCAGAAAACCAAGGAAGCTCTGTGAATGCATCACATTGTTCTGGGACATGCTGGTCTGCAGATGGCAGAATGACAACAAACTGCTTGAAAAGCGAAGCAAATATAATTGAGGCAAGTTTTTTTTTTTTTGCAGGTACGAGAACAATACAAGGAGTAATGAGATTAAGAAAGAATAAAGTGAAAGTCCATGGAAAATACCACTCTCTCGCACGTTTGTGGTGCTAACATTCAGCTTTGAAGTCTTTGAATGCAGTCACCCCCCGTCACGCTATGAGAAATATCACCCACTTTTTATTAATGAATTCAAATTTTTACATCTTATAAAACACCCAACAGAGCTGGTAATACATCAAACAAGAACAGCTAGACCAGGGAAATAAGATGTTTTAATACCAATACAAAGAGGGATGTAAAAAAAAAAAACTTTAATACATCAAGTTATGCCTAGTCTTAAGAAATCCCTAGCAACAATACATATTATATATCTTACCCTGCCAAGAGAAAATCTCTTTACATCTTTAGCCAATATCTTAGGTGAGAAATAGCTGTGGCTTTCTTTTAACAATAAATCAGTCGATACGTTTACTCTTAAATGTTTACTCAATTGAATTTGATTCGTAAGGATTCCAGACGTGCATATTTTGATATTCTGCATAATCCAATACTTAATTCAGGGGTGAATGCAGCAACCACAGGAGTTCTTATTCAGCTGTGTCTGGTTGGAGAAAAGGATCCAACTCAAGAAACTTGTTACTGCACTGCAGTAGTGGGCTAAGTTTGGCTGGTTAAAGCCCTTTGTATACGAGTAATGCTGTCATTTGTTATTCCCCTGTCTGGTTCTAAAACCGAAAATATAATCACTCATAGTAAAAGCACATTTGGATATTAGTTTAAGAATTCTGTTAGTAGTTGAAAGAAATTAAGCCTACTGTCTGAACTGTTTTGTTGATGGTTCAAAGTTTTGTTGAAAGGACACTTCTGTCTGCACTCAATTTTGGCACATTTCCTCACCTATCCATCACAGCATAAAACACTTACCAAGATACTGCTGTCAAAATGTATTTATTTTGAGAAAACGTGAGCATCTTTACTTTCTATGGACTGTCTAAAAAACAAAAAAAAATGTAAAGTCCTATTTCATACGGACAGTTCTTTTCAATTTCCGCCTAAAATGACATACCCAAATCTGCCAGAGACAGCAGTGGGGTCAAACTGTAGAACCCAGTTCCTTCATTTGAATATAAAAATTGATTTTTTTCAAACAAAACTACACTACATTTTATCTCTGGGACCCTCAGGATGACAAATCAGAGCAAGATTACTGAATGTAACTACATTATTACCTTCAGAGGTGAATGTATCAAACCACTTGCCGTGATAAAAGTGTTTTGTTGTTGTGCACTATCCTCAAACAATAGCATGGTATTTTTTGTAGTAATAGCTACTGTAAATTGGACAGTTCAGTTAGATTAACAAGAATTTAAGCTTTCTGCCCATATAAGACATGTCCATGTCCCGGAATTGGCTGTTGTTTACAACGTCATTTTTGTCACATTATTGCATATTGAGCAACAACTGTCCCGGTTTAGGGACACCGATCCCGTAGAGGATAACAAACCTCAAGGTAATGAGCTACACCTGCACTCTCAAAGCCAATGTGTCAACATTTCCAGCAGCAAGTACTCACTCTGTCAATCATATTCTATAAACACAAGGGAACAGTTCATCATTACTTTTTTCTAAAAGCGGAGAAATTGGCCCAGGAAGTTATCTAACATTAGACACCTGTAGGATAATAATCTTTGTTTTTTGTAGTTTTATAAAGTTCTGGTGCATTTTTTTCCTCTCTCATTCTGCCTTGTTTGGACCCTGTAAAGTAGCCACAGTAGGCAATCTGGATGAAGAACATACACAAGTCCCCTTTGCATGCATCGTTACTACAATAGTTTGAGGATAGATCATAGTTAACACAAGTACGAGCACTGCAATTAAAGAGTTGATCAACGTCAGCTAATACAGATATAATTTACTACATTTTCTGCATTCTGCACACAGATATGGGGGAGAGCAGAGGGCGGCTCATTACCCAACGACAAACTAACCTGGCACCGGTGAAAAAGAGCTGTTGAGCACGCTCCAAACTCGGACAACAACCTACTGGACTGTGTTTAATCTGAAAACACAGCCCCATACTCGTTGGTCTTTTCATCTCCCCGGTTCTCTTAACGCCCTCATAAACTTAAGTCAAAGAGCAAGTACTTTTGGCTCAACTTGTTTGATGAATATAGGCTAGATCCGTTCTCAACAGTGATTCCTGTACTCTGCATTCCGCCGGCTGGTATTGTCAGTGTCGACAAGTGTTTCAAGGATGTAATAATGATTGGAGGCATTTGGAATGTTTCAACCAGTTGGAGGGGGATTCCTGTTTTCTTTGTTGTGTACCACAAAGACGTCCACATTTGAAATGCCGGAATGTAGACGGAATAATGGATGTTAATTTGTTTCAAGTTGGCCTTCCTTAGTCAATTGAAAAGCCTTTGAATCATTTGGTCATTTCAATGGTCAGAAAGTCAAAAAAAAGATTGGAGACAGAATCCAGACTAGCCACATGGGTTGTCATGCAACAACATTCAAACAGTAAAATCCCTAAACATGCTAATGCAGTAGGCCTAGTGGGCAGTGGTCTGCCAACAATGACTGATACGCCATCAGGTCCTAGGCAGGAGTAAAGCTTAACAAACTCTTATTACATTTGGTGCTTGTCAACAGAATTGTGGTGAACTCTGGACCATGAACTCAGACAGGGGTTTTAAGATTCCTCTTTTGTATATACTGAACAAAAATATAAATGCAACATGCAATCTCCATAGAGAAACATTGGTAGTAGAATGGCCTGTACTGAAGAGCTCAGTGACTTTCAAAGTGGCACCGTCAAATATCTGCCCTGCTAGAGCTGCCCCAGTCAACTGTAAGTGCTATTATTGTGAAGTGGACATCTAGGAGCAACAACGGCTCAGCCGTGAAGTGGTAGGCCACACAAGCTCACAGAACGGGACCGCAGAGTGCTGAAGTGCGTAGCGCAAAAGATCGTCTGTCCTCGGTTGCAACACTGCCTCTGAAAGCAACGTCGGCACAAGAACTTATTGTCAGGAGCTTCATGAAATGGGTTTCCATAGCCGACAAGCTGCACACGAGCCTAAGATGATCACTATGCACAATGCCAAGCATCGGCTGGAGTGGTGTAAAACTCGCCACCATTGGACTCTGGAGCAGTGAAAACGTGTTCTCTGGAGTGATGAATCACGCTTCACCATCTGGCAGTCCGAATCTGGGTTTGGCAGATGCCAGGAGAACAGTAACTGCCTGAAAGCATAGTGCCAACTGTAAAGTTTGGTTTGGTGGAGGAGGAGGAATAATGGTCTGTGGCTGTTTTTTTATGGTTCGGACTAGGCCCCTTAGTTCCAGTGAAGGGAAATTTTAACGCTACGGCATATAATGACATTCAAGACGCTTCTGTGCTTCCAACTTTGTGGCAACAGTTTGGGGAAGGCCCTTTCCTGTTTCACCATGACAATGTCCTCGTGCACAAAGTGAGGTCCATACAGAAATGGTTTGTTGAGATCGGTGTGGAAGAACTTGACTGGCCTGCACAGAGCCCATCGAACACCTTTGGGATGAATTAGAATGCCGACTGCGAGCCAGGCCTAATCGCCCAACATCAGTGCCCGACCTCACTAATGCTCTTGTGGCTGAATGGAAGCAAGTCCCTGCAGCAATAGTCCAATATCTAGTGGAATGCCTTCCCAGAAGAGTGGAGGCTGGTATAGTGGCAAAGGGGGACCAACTCCATATTAATGCCCATGATTTTAGAATAAGATGTTCGAAGAGCAGGTGTCCACATACTTTTGTCCATGTAGTGTGTATATATATATATATATATATATATATATATATATATATATATATCTAGATATATATATATATATATATATATATATATATATATATATATATATATATATATATATATATATCTAGATAGATAGATAGATAGACTCCTCACAAGTTATAATACATCCATTGTGACCTGGACTTAAATGTGGCGATATGCCATTCATTCTTTGAGCCATTTCCTTTTTTCTGTTACATGTATTTTTATGTTCATAAAGGTACTATGAACTAAATAATGTTAAAACCACACATAAATCTAGGTCTATTATCTGTTAGATATGAAACTGTTTCTTCATTTGATTGAAGTACTACAGTGTGTGTTTCTATTTTAATTGATAGTTGAGAAAATTAATTGATTGTTACATTTTTGGGGATTAATGGCTGTTTCTGTACTGAATGTGGAGCTTTCATTCTGCCATGATTAAGCACACATGACTTTTTCCTTAATTCAAATGTTCATTCATGTCATTTTGACTTTTAACAAAAACATGTATGAAAATATTCCAGTGCAGCAGAAGGCAAAGTTCTTAACATTAAACCATTTAATTTCAATGATTCAATTAGTGAGGTGGTCTACACTGTGCCACCTTGTGGCCAATTTATGCAGAAATACATCCTCTCTGATCATGTGTGTAGACGGTCAGAAATACATCCTCTCTGATCATGTGTGTAGACGGTCAGAAATACATCCTCTCTGATCATGTGTGTAGACGGTCAGAAATACATCCTCTCTGATCATGTGTGTAGACGGTCAGAAATACAGCGTTAAATACATGCACTGGAGACAAGTGACAGGCTTACTTGTCCACATCAAATAGGTAATTTTTTCCCGTCTTGCCTTCACTTCTCGATGAATTCACAATGCATCGAATGCACTCAAAGATGTTGTCCTCCCCAGCTATGAAACGTTTGGCATGAGAATGATGTGTTATTTTTTAACAATCATTCATGATTAGGCGTTGATATTTCAGTACACTACTTTTGAGAGGTAAACCGCTGAACACCTTTGGTAGAAAGCACATAGCTCACTGTTCTGGATGTGAAAAGTGAGAATAATTTTTCCAATAGATGGCGCCCTTTTCCTAAACTCAGGCTCTCTCATGACATTCTCCTAGTCAATCACAAAATGTATATTATTTATGTTATTATATTTCTGCTTTCAATGTGTTGTGTGCCCTGCATTGTATTGTAGCCTAATGGCATACTGAAATTGCAATAGTATAGGCTAGGCTACTGTTGTAACCTACATTAGGTATACATGTCCGAAATTAAGTTATCAGACAAGTCATCAGTTTTCATTTAGGATCTTCCGGGCCCTGGCACAAAACTAATTTACACTTCAACGGATTACCAACATTTTACAGCTGTGGCTGTCATTGTTGCTACAAGTGATAATGTTGCAAGTTGCAACACTTTGTAATGTGAAAAACATTTTCCAAGGACTTGTAGCCTATAGGCCTATCGTTTTAAAAGTATGCTATATTTGGAAGATAACATTATATAACACATCCACAATATCATCCTGTTAATTTTAAATGTTTCCATACAAATATGTTTTCTGTTGCATTATCTTTGACCAACTAATGACCTGTTGGTTTATATGGATAGCTATGAGAATAAGACATACCATAGTTATTATAATCTACGTGCCGGAAGACTGTGAGAAAATGCTTCCATTCTCTAGAGAAATTAACGAGTTTGAGAGAAAAGTCCCTCAGGGAAGCCAGTTTCGGCACGTGCTCAGTGGATGCTGAAGTGCATGGAGCAGGCGCACACAGTGCGACTGGCACGCGGACAGATGTCGCATCGCTCTTCCCCCGCCCGTTCACAGCTCCCGCGCAGGAATTATTGACACATGGATGTTCACCCAGCCAATAAGACCTAGCTCAGTTAGATTTGCATAAAGTGGACGCCTGCCATTGGTTTACTGCGTGCTGCTCCAAACCGTCTCGCGTGTCATTACAGCTGTTTTTCTCCTTAGAGTCACATACTGAAATGTTAAACTATGTCATTGAAGTATTAAGGTATAGTTATTACAATTTCCCCTTACATTTATCAAATACAAAGGCATATTTGCGTAAAATTTCCTTGAACATTAAAATAGTAGACAAAACATGTATTTATTGGGTACTTTAGAATAAAGCCCACACACACTTTTTTGAATGTAGGCTATATTCGTACCTTCAAACACTTACGAAAAAACGTTAAAGACTATTTAAAAATAATTGAAATGAAACATTCAAAACTCGGAATGATATGAATAAAACGCACGCTATTTATAGCAACATAATATTAAAAGCATGGTGAGGCTTTGTAGTTATATAGTATCTCAAAGCATCGAGAATCTTTGCGAACACAAAAAGCATACATTCTTGAAGGGTATGAAAAAGTTGGAAGCAAACCGCCAGCGCGTTTCCCCAATTCCCCTTATCACTTCACAGCCAGACCGACTGCACTCGCCGCTTTGTTGCCTGTCCCTCCAGGGCTGATTGAGCAGCGCGTGACTGACAGCCCGCGGGGGTGTTGTCCAATCAGCGGTCTGCCCCGCGCCCAATGGGTGAGTCCGCATGCCCATTGGCTGAGACGAGTGTGGGAAAGAATGCAGAGAGGGTTTCACACGAACTGGGAGCATGCGAACCACCTATAAGTACCGCTGGCGTGTGTCGGCGGTAGAGCAGACTCGACCTGCCCAACGGAGCCTGAACCTAAGCACGTTCTTATACTCCAATGACAGTTCGGTGATAACAAGTGATATAGCTGATCAGTGGGACTTGCTCACTTCTGCGTGACTATCGTAGGATATATTTCACACTGGTTACGATTTGATCTAAAGATAAAGGGCGCAGTGATATTGCAACTTTTTTCCACCTTTTCCAACGTCTCCAAAAGGATATACCTTTTCTATAATTTAATCCAAAATGCCAGCCGACACCATGGAGAAGCAAACGGCATCCCCTATTGCTGGTGCCCCTGCAAATGGATCCCATACTCCAGACAAACCTAAGAATGCCAGCGAGCACAGAAAGGTAACGTTAGGCTAAATGTCTATAACTGTCGATGGATTTAAAATGAATCTGATATGCCTCCTAGGCTAACGTTGTTGCTAATTAAACTTTACCCTAGTAGGCTTACCAAATTGTACTTGTGAGATAAAAGAAAGGCTTTACACTCGGACTTATCCATGAACATGCAATTAATATGAAGCATTTATTTTGCAGTCCTCAAAGCCCATCATGGAGAAACGTCGGAGAGCGAGGATAAACGAAAGCCTTGGCCAACTCAAGACACTCATTCTCGATGCACTTAAAAAAGATGTAAGTCTAAATAATTGAAATGATTTAACAATTTAAAATCACTGTTACGTTCATTTTTCCTGGCATTTAATTTTGTGTCAATGCACGGCCTTTACCTTTTGCTATGTTGTTATCCACAGAGTTCTAGACATTCAAAATTGGAGAAAGCCGATATTCTGGAGATGACAGTGAAGCATTTACGAAATTTACAGCGTGTGCAGATGACTGGTAAGTTAAATTGCAAATATCTAATTTGACAACATCTGCCCTACACTTTATTTAGAAGGGTTTTATATTTCCATCGAATATACACAATTTCTAATGTTCTCTCTTGTCTCGGCAGCGCTGTCAGCAGACACTACAGTCCTCAGTAAATACCGGGCGGGATTCAACGAATGCATGAACGAGGTCACTCGCTTCTTATCAACCAGCGAAGGAGTGAACACGGAGGTGAGGTCGCGGCTTCTCAACCACCTGTCTGGCTGCCTAGGGCAGTTGATCGCCATGAACTACCCCCAGCCAACCCCAAATCAACAGGCCCACCTCGCGCAGCCCCTTCACGTTCAGCTACCCTCTACCTTGCCCAACAGTGCCTCTATGGGTTCCAAACTCAGCCCCACCGAAGCCATGTCACCTAAAGTGTTCGGCGGGTTCCAGCTTGTGCCCGCCACCGATGGACAGTTTGCTTTCCTGATTCCCAACCCTTCTTTCGCCTCAGCATCAACCCCGGGCATCCCTCTGTACGCTAACGCAGGTGTGCCTGTGACAGTCAACGCCAGCCCCGTCCATGGCAACTCTGCGCCAGTAGTGGGATCCCCTGTCCATGGGATGACATCATTCATCGGTGTGCCTCAGGCGGTCAGCCCTGTTGGTGTCTGCACTGGTTCGGAGAGCAATGAGCCTGTTTGGCGACCCTGGTAGTTTGGTTGAAATGGACACTACAATAAAGAAGGTTATTTTTATGAAGTAAATAGTTCCGTTCTAGGGGACATCATTTCCTTTGTTGGACATGGTAAAAGTTTGTTTATTTATTGGCTGATTCCAACATTTGGATGTTGGTGATAAATATTGTGTCCATGCAATGGAAGATTTATTCAAATGTTTGTGATTAAGTACTTTTTATGGAACGATTTAGTTTTGTACAAAGTTGATATGGATTGTTATACCAAAGCTGTGTGTTTTTATATTGTTTGTCATTTTATGTTTGGAAATTGAAGTTGGACAATGGCCCATTGACCTAATAAATCAGTTTGAATAATTCAGAAATTAATAATTTTGTCTTTACTTCTATAACACACTTAGAGCATAGTTATATAGGCTTAGGATATATTTTTGTTTCTATAAGGCCCATGCGTAAAAGTTAATATTAAGTATATTTTGGGGATCCCAAGTGTCGCAGCGGTCTAAGACACTGCATCTCAGTGCTAGAGGTGTCACTACAGACACCCTGGTTCGAATCCAGGCTGTATCACAACCGGCCCGGATTGGGAGTCCTATAGGTCGGTGCACAATTGGCCCAGCGTCAGGGTTTGGCCGGTGTAGGCCGTCATTGTAAATAAGAATTTGTTCTTAACTGACTTGCCTAGTTAAATAAAGGTTACTAAAAAAAGTGTCTTCTTGTTTAGTCTTGTGCGTAAAAGTTAAAATGGCCATTTGAAAGTCAGACATAGACCTACTTTTTTTCAGGGGTCTAGGCTCATATCAGAGCAGGCTTAAAGGGCCTACTAATAATTAGTAGTTCTATTATAGCCCAAAAACTAACCTGGAATCAAATCCCTAGTGAAATAGGATAGTAAAAAGTCCTGACATTTCACTTGTTTACACCTTTTCTCAAGTTTGGCGGGAAGTTAGTCATCCCGGTGTCCTCTAAAATGCAGAATGGGTTGGAAAAGCAATGGCGGGGGTGTATTTTTTATTTAGCAAAAAAGGTAATTAAACATTTGAAAGGGTTCTCATCCTGTATGCAGCGGGATCTTTAAGACATCTTAAATCCTATTCATGAGCCTGGGAAATGCGCTTTGGGGTTAAAGTCACTAACAGATTGCTTCACTGAAAGGAGAATATGGAAGAATCCTTGCTTTCTTTTGTGCAACCGATTGTTCAGTTATTTCCAAGGCATATCTGAATAGAAGGAAAACGAGCATAGAAAGAAAACGAGTTTCGTGCCTTGGCAGGTACATTTTATGGGATAGTGGAATTGATCAAAGCTGTTCTCCTGGACCCCATGACTTTGAATTGATTAAATACATTTTAAATTAGAAATGTCCTTTGAAGTATTGGGTTTATGCTCCAAATGATTTATGAATAAAACAAAGTAGGGTATACCTTAATCTCTCAATCCATTCACCCCGTCCCTCTCTCTCGCTCTCTCTCTCTCTTCCTCCCACCCCATCAGAGCTCCCTCTCCCCCTCTCTCTATGTTATCCCTGGCTGTAAACTTATCTTTCCAGGGAGTGCGCTCCGGAACTGGGGGATGTGTTGCTGTGGCAGGCGGCGTGGTGCTTGCCGTGTGTCAGCCACTTGCGGTCAGAGGGCCCCCTTTACTTGGGATTAGGTTACACCCTTGTGACCGCTGGTCAGAAAGGTTCCCCATGTAGTCAACAAACGCCAGTGCGAGCGCACACACAGTGCACACAGACCAAGATTATGTTCATAAAGGAATGAATGTGTGCAGCGTGCACTTTGTTGGACACAAAAAAAATGGTCCTGGAGGCACATAAACAGTTTTTAAATATAGCCTATAATAACATTATTACCACACCCATTTTGCCAATTTGTAAATGTTCCCGGATAGCTTTTCCAAGTCGCATAATGAGAAGATGTAATTTGTCGTTTGATAGATGACAACAATCATCAGTTTAGTATGTTGTTAATTTGTGTAGTTTATTTTAGAAATGTAACCTTTGGTACCCTGAGAATGACTCTAAAAATGGTATTCTGAAACTTCCAGCCAGCAGTGTATAAAAGGCTGCTTCTGCACAGAGGCATAATTCAAACACTAGTTGGCAGTGTGTGGGCTCTGCGGCTGTTTCATGTGCCTGCGTGTCTGAGTTAATAATTCAGAGATGCCTTCGTGGTGCTGAGGTCGTGAGAACCGAGTGAACTAGACTGCTTGTGGCTGGGCAGAGCGCCAATCAGTAAATCCCCACTGGCAGGCCAGGTCCTGCATTGGGCCACTCTGCCAAATCTCCGGAGGTGAGGTGGCTGACACGCGCATGCCTCCAAGAAGTGAGCATGGACTGGTGTAAACAGACGAGATTCTGGACTTAGCTAGAGAACACACCCACCCGCGCGCCAGAGGCAGTTTACTGAGTCCTTCCTATTTTTATATGGCCATGATTTCAACAGCAGCTGCTATAACTAGGCAGGCCTATAGGCTATGTTATGTTTGTATATTGAGGGAGTTAAAGGGGAAGTTCAACATTTTTACATGTGACCTTATTTTCATTCTTTCTGTGCTTCTTAGTTTATCGGTCAAACTGTTTTTTTTTATACATTTTGTTTCCTTATAGAGAAAATTCACATTTTGCTGAGTCATCACTTGCCACTGATTATAATGCAATATGCAAATACAGTGTACAAAACATTAGGAACATCTTCCTAATATTGAAGTGTACACCCTTTTGCCACCAGAATGGCCTCAATTTGTCCGGGGCATGGACTCTACAACGTGTCAAGCGTTCCACAGGGATGCTGGTCCATGTTTACTTTAGTGCTTCCCACAGTTGTGTCAAGTTGGCCTGATGTCTCTTGGGTGGCGGACCATTCTTTATACACACGGGAAACTGTTGAGCGTGAAAAACCCAGCACCGTTGCAGTTCTTGACACACTCAAACCGGTGCGCCTGCTGGCACCTACTACCATACAACCGTTCAAAGGCACTTTAGTCTTTTGTCTTGCCCATTCATCCTCTGAATGGCACACATACACAATCCATGTCTCAATTGCACCAAGGCTTAAAAATCATTCTTTAACCTGTCCCCTCCCCTTCATCTATACTGATTTGAAGTGGATTTAACAAGTGATATCAATAAGGGATCATAGCCTTCACCTGGATTCACCTGGTCAGTCTATGTCATAGAAAGAGCAAGTGTTCCTAATGTTCTGTACACTCAGTATATGTCTAAAGCATATAAGAAAACACTAAAACACTCCACCAACTCATTTTACATCAGAATCCTATTCTGAATGATGCATCTGCATAATTTTTTTTCTCAATGTTTTCCATTGTGCCATAAATCCATGTTTGAATGATGCTGTTTATAACAACAATATGCAAATATGGATTTATGGGATAGTAAATACAAAATAAATAAAAACGTTTGCAGAGGTCATTTAGAATGGGATTCTGGTGAAATATGAGTGTTTTGGAGTGTTTTCTAACACATTTTCATAATGCATTGTAGTCATCGGCAAGTGATGAGGACACAAAAAATGTAATCTTTGTAACGAAACAAAAAATTAAAATAACAGTTTGGGGATCAACTACAAGCAGAGAAAGCGTGAAAAGAAGGTCACATGGAAAGATTGATGAACTTCCCCAGAAAGCATCAAACTTTCATTAACAATATCAAATGTCACATATTATTCATGCTTTATTTACAATAAAACAGCAGCCAGTCTTAAATGCAAGTTTAAAAAAATAGGCCTACGCAGGAATTCACCCTATTTTTTGTGTGTGTGTTTAGTGATCAATAGCATTTTAATAGAGGATAGAGCTCGCTTCGGAAGTAGTACAATGGCGTCTCTTGGGAGATGATGCTATTGAAGGGGCAGGATTGCCTTCTTGGAGCTGGTAAATTATAATTCTCATTAACTTAACATTGTCGATCGCCCACATAAACACCATCTCTACCTACAAACGCCCAATAATAGAAATGCAATTTTTTATTAGAAACAAAGGTTTGATTTTATTGCTTTTTTAATAACACTTACCTACTTTTTACAATTTTCGAACAGGCTACCTTCTATTACTTTATTAAACATTTTATGGCCACTTGAGTCTTATCTAGGCCCAACCCTTAGTTGTTCTGTCAACATTCTCTTTGATAAAGAAGAATACTTGAATGTTTAACATTATTCAGTAGTTTGACATTGAGTTAGGCAACTGACGTGTGCATTTCATACAAAAAACGTAATTGTGCTTATTACGCTAGACATGATTTTGACAGATTTCCTTTGGGGTGGGGGAAATCAGCTTCTGTCAGTCCATCCTGATTTCAGCTCTTAAACAACCATGATGATGATGATAGGGCATAGCGAATTAGAGATATGATACAATTAATATCTCCACAAGGAGATATATAACCCGTTGTCCAATCCCCTTGTTGCATGCATGAACCCATATATTACTTACCCGCCAGTATTGTGATTGGCTGGGATATTCGCCTGTTGATTTCCTAGTGCTGTTGCAATTCACCTGGCATCCACATAGGGGAGAAATTCTAGGTGTAGCACCTTTAACTTTGCGTTTGAGCCAGCTCAAGTACAAAATAATATAAGAATAGCCTCGTTTTTTATTTATTTATTTCTGTATTCTATGGGATAGATCTGTTGGTGTGCAAATAAGTCTTTATAAAATAGTTCAATTGCACTTTAAATGGCATGAGTACATTTGCATATACATGTACAAATGGCATGAGTACATTTGCATATACATGCTTATTGTTTTTTACATTGAGTATTGCCTTCAACTAGCCAGGCCTAGTCGGTGGTAGATATCAGCATTTACAGGAAATGGCTGAAGAATGGCCTGGTATAGAACTGTACAGGGCAGAACTGGGTTCAAATACTGTTTAAAATCATGTCAAATACTTTATCTGAGCTTGATTGAGCTTGCCTCTCTTAAAGAACCAACAGAATAGTCTCAAAAGGGCAAACCCGCCCATCTGGCACTCCTGGCAGGGTAGGAGTCAGGTTGAGGGAATGGGAGGATTGTGACTGAGCTAGACCACATTCATTATCACATGGAGGTCTGGTTAAATTTGCTTTCCAGACCGAAGACACATTCATGGGGACAGGAGGAAATGCTCTGCATGCTTGGCTATGGAGACCGGTTAAGGGAAGGTGGGGGTGGAGGGTGGAGAGGAGGAGGGGTTGTTCCAGAAAAGAGAGGGCGACACTCCTTCTCCTTGCACCTGTTTTCCTGAGAAGAGAGAGTGAGAGAGAGGGAGAGGGAGAGGCTGGGAGAAAGGGAGGGAGGGAGAGAGAGAGCGTGAACGGCGAAGAGAAAGTTATTGTGCAACAATAAACCACAGATTGTTTGTATGATCGATTTGCTTACTATCATGAAGCTATATAACAGAGAAAAAGTGTTCTCTTATTTGCGTGATTTTAGTCTAGAGAACCATTGTCCTTGTTACGGCCATAGGTTAATCAGATACAGTCATTAGGGTATTTTGGGACGAGAGCTGTTCATCTACTGATGAGACGCTGAAAAGGTAATTGTCAGTGTCATTAGATTCATAATGTCTGAGATGTGGAATTATAGCAAAGTCAATATTAGTGAAATTAGCAATCTTGAGAACAGCGACATTTTTAGGAGTGTACTGTACTTCTTTATACATATACTGCCTTCAATACACATTGAAGTGGCCATTGTAGTTTCCACTGCACTTCTAAAGTTCTCTCCCGAAGGTTCTGGTCTGTCTGTTAGAAAAGCATTAACAACAGCAACCGTCCCAAACGTTGAGAGATGCACTGTCCCAGGTGCCACGGTTAGCAATGTCTGTAGCAACACATTAACAAACAGTGTTGATTACACCCCCTGTCCCACCCTTCCCTGTAATCCCCCCACCTCCCCAAACCTCATCCTGGTATTTATAGTAAGAAACCACTTATCCCTGGGAGCGGGCGTAGGGGGTGTGTGTAGCCAGAGGAGGTGAGGCGTTGGTGGGCAGGCACGTAGGGACACGCCAGGGCCGATCAGATATCACAGGGGCCGGGTGCCGCGTGGGGCCGCTGATCCTTGTCGCTTGTCTGCAGGACGTATTTCTGCGTCCAGGTTTGGCTTTTCAGCAGCTTCTCCAGTTTCAAGACATACAGGGCCCCTGGCTTTAAGCCTTTGCAACTGATGCAGATTCCACGGGAGAAAGTAAAGGACCTTTTTGACAGGCTAGAGGTCTCGCCCAAGTATTTATACTCCTCCTGACTCCTAGGTGGCCTTGAGGGAGCCTGGCCGTTAAATTTGGACACGTTATATATATGTATTTGTTTATCTATCAGAGTGGAGACTGATCAGCTGTTGTTCTATTTGAAGAGGTTTTGAGTTTTGCGTTGCTTTTCAAAGGTAATGGTGTCGGGAGCTGTGAAGGAAAACCACTTTATAGACAGGATGTTTCAGGTCTAGTTTCACAGCACCGTAAACCATGCCAAGAGTAGTACTACCCAATGCAATTAATAGTGCCCTCATGATTGACAGATCCTCATTTCAACTTTTGGTGAGGGCCGTTAAGTAATACTTTTTCCAGATATTTTCTATATGTATATACACTGCTCAAAAAAATAAAGGGAACACTAAAATAACACATCCTAGATCTGAATGAATGAAATATTCTTATTAAATACTTTTTTCTTTACATAGTTGAATGTGCTGACAACAAAATCACACAAAAATTATCAATGTAAATCAAATGTATCAACCCATGGAGGTCTGGATTTGGAGTCACACTCAAAATTAAAGTGGAAAACCACACTACAGGCTGATCCAACTTTGATGTAATGTCCTTAAAACAAGTCAAAATGAGGCTCAGTAGTGTGTGTGGCCTCCACGTGCCTGTATGACCTCCCTACAACGCCTGGGCATGCTCCTGATGAGGTGGCGGATGGTCTCCTGAGGGATCTCCTCCCAGACCTGGACTAAAGCATCCGCCAACTCCTGGACAGTCTGTGGTGCAACGTGGCGTTGGTGGATGGAGCGAGACATGATGTCCCAGATGTGCTCAATTGGATTCAGGTCTGGGGAACGGGTGGGCCAGTCCATAGCATCAATGCCTTCCTCTTGCAGGAACTGCTGACACACTCCAGCCACATGAGGTCTAGCATTGTCTTGCATTAGGAGGAACCCAGGGCCAACCGCACCAGCATATGGTCTCACAAGGGGTCTGAGGATCTCATCTCGGTACCTAATGGCAGTCAGGCTATCTCTGGCGAGCACATGGAGGGCTGTGCGGCCCCCCAAAGAAATGCCACCCCACACCATGACTGACCCACCGCCAAACCGGTCATGCTGGAGGATGTTGCAGGCAGCAGAACGTTCTCCACGGCGTCTCCAGACTCTGTCACGTCTGTCACATGTGCTCAGTGTGAACCTGCTTTCATCTGTGAAGAGCACAGGGCGCCAGTGGCGAATTTGCCAATCTTGGTGTTCTCTGGCAAATGCCAAACGTCCTGCACGGTGTTGGGCTATAAGCACAACCCCCACCTGTGGACGTCGGGCCCTCATACCACCCTCATGGAGTCTGTTTCTGACCGTTTGAGCAGACACATGCACATTTGTGGCCTGCTGGAGGTCATTTTGCAGGGCTCTGGCAGTGCTCCACCTGCTCCTCCTTGCACAAAGGCGGAGGGAGCGGTCCTGCTGCTGGGTTGTTGCCCTCCTACGGCCTCCTCCACGTCTCCTGATGTACTGGCCTGTCTCCTGGTAGCGCCTCCATGCTCTGGACACTACGCTGACAGACACAGCAAACCTTCTTGCCACAGCTCGCATTGATGTGCCATCCTGGATGAGCTGCACTACCTGAGCCACTTGTGTGGGTTGTTGACTCCGTCTCATGCTACCACTAGAGTGAAAGCACCACCAGCATTCAAAAGTGACCAAAACATCAGCCAGGAAGCATAGGAACTGAGAAGTGGTCTGTGGTCACCACCTGCAGAACCACTCCTTTATTGGGGGTGTCTTGCTAATTGCCTATAATTTCCACCTTTTGTCTATTCCATTTGCACAACAGCATGTGAAATTTATTGTCAATCAGTGTTGCTTCCTAAGTGGACAGTTTGATTTCACAGAAGTGTGATTGACTTGGAGTTACATTGTGTTGTTTAAGTGTTCCCTTTATTTTTTTGAGCAGTGTATATATATATATATATATATATGTATATTTTTTGTCTCACTTTTGTCTCATTTAGAAAATGAAGGATAGTTAGTGGCACAAAAGAATCCCAAGGGGGCATAAGATACATTATATGATAATGATGATGCTGATGTATGAAAGTATTGGCAGTATGTAACGGTTGTTCAGTATGTAGCTGGTATGTACCGCACCGGGCTATGCACACGTACAGGAGACACCATGCGCTCTACTGCGTAACACGGTGTCTGCCCGTACTCTCGCTCTCCACGGTAAGTACAGGGAGTAGGCGCAGGTCTCCTACCTGACTTCGCCACACTCCCTTTTAGCCACCCCCCAAGAAATTTTTGGGGTTTCTTTTCGGGTTTCCAGCCACGTCTCCTTGCTGCCTCCTCATACCACCGCTCCTGGGCTTTAGCTGCCTCCCTCTCTTCAAAAGAGCGGCGATATTCCCCTGTCTGAGCCCAGGGTCCTTTTCCAGCCAATATTTCCTCCCAAGTCCACGAGTCCTGGTTTTTTGGCCGCTGCTGCTGGTTCCTCTCACGCTGCTTGATCCTTGTTAGGTGGGTGGTTCTGTAACGGTTGTTCTCCTCCTCTTCGTCCGAAGAGGAGGAGTAGGGATTGGACCAAAGCGCAGCGTTGTGATATGACATAATGATTTATTTAAATGATAGACGAAACACGAAAACACTTTAACAAACTACCAAAACAAATAAACGATGTAGACAGACCTGGACTTGAGAACTTACAATAAACGAAGAACGCACGAACAGGAACAGACTACATGAAACACAAACAAAACAGTCCCGTGTGGTAGACATACAGACACGAGATACAGAAGACAACCACCCACCAACAAACAGTGTGAACAACCTACCTTAATATGGTTCTCAATCAGAGGAAACGTAAAACACCTGTCCCTGATTGAGAACCATATCAGGCTAAATGACAATGAACCTAAACATAGAAACACATAACATAGAATGCCCACCCCAACTCACGCCCTGACCAACTAAACACATACAAAACAAGAGAAAACAGGTCAGGAACGTGACACAGTATGGTATCCTAATCAAGAGTCACCTGGAGCCTGATCAGAGTGTCTTACAGCTGGGCATCATTCACACGTGGTAATATTCTCACCAATCAGACTATTCTCAATTTAATATTGTCATTACATACAGTACCAGTCAAAAATTTGGACACACCTACTCATTCAAGGTTTTTTTTTTTTTTTTATGTAGAAAATTTAGAAAATAGCAAATTTCAGAAATACCCTGGAATGAGTAGGTGTGTCCAAACTCTTGACTGGTACTGTACACTTAAGCAATAAGGCTTGAGGGGGTGGCCAATATACCATGGCCTGTACCACGTTGCGTCGTGTGTAAGAACAGCCCTTAGCTGTGGTGTATTGGCCATATACCACAAACCTCTGAGGTGCCTTATTGCTAATATAAACTGGTTACCAATGTAATTAGAGCAGTAAAAATAGATGTTTTGTCATACCCGTTGAATATGGTCTGATTTTTCACGGCTGTCAGCCAATCAGCATTCAGGACTCGAACCCTGAATGTGAAATTAGATTTGATTTAGAAGGGGCCATTATCACTCACCTGTAGGAACAAGGGCAGGGTAAAAGAAGACTTGTCATCCATATACACTTGAATAGCGAATGGAGGATGCTTTTCCCGCAGTTCATTTTCCAGGTTGGAAAGCGAAGCAATGTGCTTAATATTAGGAAAGTTTAGAAATAAATATAGTAGGCCTAGCCTATAGAAAGCTGATGGGTTCCTCCTCTTTGTAATTGAGGCCATCAAAACTCTGTTTTCTCACGCAATTGCATAGCATAGCCCATCGAAATGTTGTGCAACATTGGCTTATAGGAACACTTATTTCATTCCATGCATCAATCAGCTATGAGGAGCTGGCTCTCGTTGCGCATCAGGTGATCCTATTCCGCTCAAACTCTGAATGCCATTAATGAAGTGTTTGGTTAGATTTTCGATCGCATTTGCATTGATGTCAGAGTGATTAGAGGGACAATATAGCAATGAGTACCGGACATTAGCGACTGGCCATTAACAAGTTTGGTAGGCTACTAATGACCATCAGCGGCATCAGACCGCAGATTTGGAGAAGACTAGTTACCGTGACTCAAAGGTCATGTGGAATATGGCTGCGGTCATGCCCCGTGACTGCCCGTGTGGCGGTAATATGGTCAACGTAACAGCCCTAGTCTTGCTTTTAATCGATCAATAATCTCTGAGTGTTGTCTACACAGAGCTCAGGTCTTCTCTGGAATCTCTCCTGACAGATTGGACACTGGCACTTGGCTCTGTAATCCCACAAACACATAAATTGTGTCCACATGGGATGGAGACTAGAATGATCAGTGAACACATCTAGACAGATAGATAAAAGCATAAGAGCTGTCCTGCCCACATGAGGATATTCCTCCTTAATGCAATAATTTCCCTGTTTTTTTTGTTGTAAAATCACTTGTCACAAAATTGTCAGAAGTGTGACAACTCATGCTTGGACTAAGCGTCCTTTCCCTGTCTGTTCCGTGAATAAGGTGGAAAATTATATTCGATTTGTGTGTGTGTGTGTGTGTGTGTGTGTGTGTGTGTGTGTGCGCGAGCGCGCGTGTGTGTGTGCGTGTGTGTGTTTGTTTGTTTGTGTGTGTGTGTGTACGTGAATCAACCATTCTCCACATGCCCAGATGTGCCCCAGATTTGACACCTGAGAGGTGCTTACTGCTCTGACTCATACCGTATGCCTTTTCAAAAAGCTACTGTGTGTGTGTGAGAGAGAGAGGGGGGGGGGGGGATTGTGAGAGAGTTTGGTACATCCGTTGACACCAGTCAAACACAGGATATGGTTAGCTTGTGGACAGACCCACTGCAAGTCAACACCTTTAGAGCACAAGAGAAAAGATTCTCAAACAATGACAAACATGGACAATGAGGAAATAACCTCAAAGAAGGTGGGAGGGAATTATATTGAATGTGACTACAGTTGCAAATCTGGTGTCCTCAAAACTCTAATCGTTAGAGATTGACAATGCAAAACAGCTACAGTACGTGTAACTGGTATTTGTTTGATACGCTAGTGACCAACCCAACACCTAGCAACATGAACATGAATATGAACAAGAGGTTCATATCTCTTGGCGTAATGGCTAAGGTGAGATCGAGCCCCTGTTGGGACTAAATCCTGATTTAGCAACACTATTTATTCCCTCAAGTAGGATAGTTTATCCCCTACCTTTGACAAAGAACATGACACTTCAAATACCCAAAGTTGATCAATCCACTTTGTTTGGAAAGAGAGCTGAATATCCACCTCATGAAGGGCAGACAAGAATATGTCTGAAGCCCCTTGGCCCAAGCATGTAGGGGGCCCAAGAGGCAATTGAGCTAGCTCTCAATGTTCAAAATACACCAGAGAGCATAATTTAGCCAAAGATGATGAATAACTTCTAAAAAAAATACCTGTGGACTAAGTTTATCACAAGCACATACAGCTGACAAAATACAGGAAACGCCAACATCGTATCTTAAAAGGGTGTTGGCCCATCAACTGCCAGAAAATCTTCAATGTGCCTTGTTATAGATTTGGGCAGCATGCAAGCCAAATATACAACTTGTTGCATTGTGGCCATAGACATATAATCCATAGAATGGTTTTGGAACCTCTTTTGGAGGTTTTGGAAGCTCTTACCTGTTAAATGAATGTGTACACTAGCAAGGGCTGCCAGTCCTGACTTGAATGGGGACTGCCATATATGTATTATATATATTTCTATGATTGGTTTTGGTTGTCAGTTTGCCTTTTGCAAATTTTTAAATACAATCTAGGGAAAAATGTATAGTTTGGAAAACCAAATGCCTACTGCTGAAAAGAGAAGATTAATCTGTCTGTAGAACCATATATACAGTATATATATATTTTTTTTTAACAACTCCCAATTTTGAGCAAACGGCAGCACTGCTTTTCAAAATAGCTTATCTTGAGATAGGCTATTGCTGTGACGAGCACGTCGTCCAGTCAGTGTGCCACTGGAAAGTTGATTTAACATCCTATAATATTGTACAATCTGTGTGTTGACTTGTGCAATTGTTTGAATTTAAGACTAGATCGTTTTTATTGATCTCAGTTTGTCAGTGTCAGAGTACCCACTCAATTTGGTCATTTGCGTGGTAATAATAAAGATTCTGCTCTTGTTTTCTGTCATATAAGTAACATAAAATTGCATGAAATTCATTTCTAAAAGGGAATAACAAAAAAAAGCCCTGGGGCCTATGATTTATCAATCCGGCCCTGGAGTGGTGAGGCCATTTGGTCTAGACCCAGATCCTTGATCCCAGTCACTATGTGGCGACTGCGGTGTTGTGTTGAGAGAATTATTCTCTCAACTTTATCACGCTCGTGACCCAAGAGTGGGGGATCATTGTCTCCAAACAGGATGTCCTGGTGTCTGCCACACACACACACACACACACACACACACACACACACACACACACACACACACACACACACACACACACACACACACACACACACACACACACACACACACACACACACACACACACACACACAGGGTCACAGGAATGGTGTGTCTAGGGATACTGTAACAAATCCCTTTCTAACCAGATGTCACCAGCTTTTGAAAAGATGCCACTGCTTTCAAGCCGTGGAGTCTTCCTTCCTTGCCATGTCAAAAGATCAACTTGTTTTTCTTCCTTCCTTTATCATGCAATTTCCCCACATGTGGCTTAGGATTGTAAATGCCCTGCAGTCACTAGTAACAGTGTGTGTGTGCGTGTGGTGGGAGGCAGGCAGAGTTATGAGCCCTTGTCTTTTTCTTTATTTTCACACTCTTTTCATGTCATGGGAAGGTAAACACTGTTCCTCTTTGCTCTTGTTTTTTCTTATGTTAAATGGTGCACAGTGTGCCCACCTCTCATGTTTTATTGCTTTGATTCTCATGCAAGAGGCAAGGGAGACAAGTGTCAATACGTGGATGATGGTCTCACTCCAAACAAATGAGTGAGAGAATGGCAAAAATAGTTGAGAATGCAGCTGGGTGCACCCATCTCTCTCTCTCTTTCTCTCTCTCACTGTCACACGCTCTCTCTCTCCACTCCTCTTTCTCTCCCCACTCCCCTCTCTCCCTCTCTCCACCCCTATCTCTCCCACTCCCCTCTCTCTCTCTCCCTCCCTACCCCTTCTCTCTCTCCCCACTCCTCCCTCTCTTTTTCTTTTTTCTCTCAATCCGTTTGTGTCTCTCTCTTTCTCTCCCTCTCTCTTGTTTTTAGGGAATGGAGGGTTTTCAAGATTCTTGGATATAATTTCAAAACAATTAAAATAAAGCAAAATGTCCTCATGACAGTCTACTATGACTTCATAAGATGGACAACAATGACATCAACTTAATTGATGGTGAATGTTCTTTAATCTTTATGTATCATACCATGCCTATGCCATGTATCCTGAGAAGAAAAATTATATATTTTTACCTATTTCTACTCATCCCAATGTCATCCCTGTGTCTGTACTGATACAGTAAACAGCTCATTAGTAATCCTTTATAATGGGTGCTGGCTGCAAACGGACAGGGAATAAATAAAAGCTCCCAAGCCTCTCTGTCACTCTGTTTATTTATTCCTGCTTGCGTCCCAAAAGGCACCCTATTCCCTATATAGTATACTACTTTACACTACTTTTGACCAGATCCCTATGGGCCTTCAGAAAGTATTCATACCCCTTGACTTATTCAACCTTTTGTTGTGTTACAGCCTGAATTCAAAATGGATGACATTTTTTTTTAATTCTCACCCATCTACCCCATGACAAATTGAAAACATGTTTTTAGACATTTTTGCAAATGTATTGAAAATAAAGCACAGAAATATCTAATTTACATAAGTATTCACACCCATGAGTCAATACTTTGTAGAATTACTTTTAGCGCAGCTGTGAGTCTTATTGGGTAAGTCTCTAAAGGCTTTGCACAGCTGGATTGTACAATACTTGCCCATTACTCTTTTAAAAATTCTATGTTGATTGTAGATCATGGCTAGACAGCCATTTTCAAGTCTTGTCATAGGCTTTCAAGCTAATTTAAATAAAACTGTAACTAGGCAACTCAGGAACATTCAATGTCTTCTTGGTAAGCAACTCCAATGTAGATTTCGGCTTGTGTTTTAGGTTATTGTCCTGCTGAAAGGTGAATTCGTCTCCCAGTGTCCGTTGGAAAGTAGACTCAAACAGGTTTTCTTCCAGGTTTTCCTCTAGGATTTTGCCTGTGCTTCTAGCTGTATTATATATATATTTTTTTTAAAGACCTAGTCCTTGCCGATGACAAGCATGCTCATAACATGATGCAGCCACCACCATGCTTGAAAATGTGAAGAGTGGTACTGTGTTGGATTTGCCCCAACATAATACTTTGCATTCAGGACAAAAAGTATATTTCTTTACACATTTTTGCAGTATTACTTAAGTGCCTTGTTGTAAACAGGATGCATGTTTTGGAATATTTTTAGGTTAGTAATGTGGAGTAACTACAATGCTGTTGATCCATCTTCAGTTCTCTCATATCACAAACATTAAACTCTGTAACTGTTTTAAAATCACCTTTAGCCTTAAGATGAAATCCCTGAGCAGTTTCCTTCCTCTCCATCAACTGAATTAGGAAGGATGCCTGTATCTTTGTAGTGACTGGGTGTATTGATACACCATCCAAAGCCTAATTAATAACTTAACCATGCTGAAAGGGATATTCAGCATTTGCTTTTTTATTTTTACACATAGGTGCCCTTCTTTGCGAGGCATTGAAAAATCTACCTGGTCTTTGTGGTTGAATCTGTGCTTGAAGTTCGTTACTAGATTGAGGAACCTTACAGATAATTGTATGTGTGGGGTGGGGTACAGAGACGGGTTAGTTATTCAAAAATCACGTTAACCACTAATATTGAACATGGAATGAGTCCGTGCAACTTATTATGTGATTTTTTAAAGCACATTTTTACTCCTGAACTTATTAGGCATGCTATAACAAAGGGGTTAAATACTTATTGACTCAAGACATTTCTGCTTTATATGTTTTTATTTTTTCAAACAAAATTCCGCTTTGACATTATGGAGTATTGTCTGTAGATCAGTAACACAAAATCTCAATTTTATACATTTTAAATTCAGGCTGCAGCAACAGAAGGTGGAGAAAGTCAAGTTTGAAGGCACTGTATAAGGAACAAGGTACCATATAGGAAACGAACACTGTCTAACAGCAATTACTTGAAGATGGATCACCCCTCCACCAGAACTACTCATCTGGAATCTACGTCCGCTCTCCAGAGGCCACGAGACAAGGGCGCATGATAAATGCATGTAGGCATTTATGATTATTAATGCGGGCAAACATACCCACCCACCCACACACATGGGACACACACCAGTAAACATACACACTTGCTCGTCGAACACGTCATTCAAAAATCATGGGCATTAATATGGAGTTGGTCCCCCCTTTGCTGCTATAACAGCCTCCACTCTTCTGGGAAGGCTTTCCACTAGATGTTGGAACATTGCTGCGGGGACTTGCTTCCATTCAGCCACAAGAGCATTAGTGAGGTCGGGCACTGATGTTGGGCGACTAGGCCTGGCTGTCAGTCGGCGTTCCAATTCATCCCAAAGGTGTTCGATGGGGTTGAGATCAGGGCTCTGTGCAGGCCAATCAAGTTCTTCCATACCGATCTCGACAAACCATTTCTGTATGGAAATCACTTTGTGCACAGAGTCATTGTCATGCTGGAACAGGAAAGGGCCTTCCCCAAACTGTTGCCACAAAGTTGGAAGCACAGAATGTCATTGTATGCTGTCGCATGAAGATGTCCCATCACTGGAACTAAGGGGCCTAGCCCGAACCATGAAAAACAGCCCCAGACCATTATTCATCCTCCACCAAACTTTATAGCTGGCACTATGTATTCGTTCTCCTGGCATCCGCCAAATCCAGATTCATCCGCCAGACTTCTAGATGGTGGAGCGTGATTTATCACTCCAGAGAACGCGTTTCCACTGCTCCAGAGTTCAATGGCGGCGAGCTTTACACCACTCCAGCCGATGCTTGGCATTGCGCATGGTGATCTTAGGCTTGTGTGCAGTTGCTCGGCCATGGAAAATCATTTCATGAAGCTCCGGACAAGCAGTTCTTGTGCTGATGTTGCTTCCAGAGGCAGTTTGGAACTCGGTAGTGAGTGTTGCAACCAAGGACAGATGATTTTTACGCGCTATGCACTTCAGCACTCTGCGGTCCCGTTCTGTGAGCTTGTGTGGCCTGTCACTTTGTGGCTGAGCCGTTGTTGCTTCTTGACATTTCCACTTCACAATAACAGCACTTATTGTGACGTTTGACAAACTAAGTTGTTGGAAAGGTGGCATCCTATGACAGTGCCACGTTGAAATCACTGAGCTCTTCAGTACGTGTCATTCTACTGCCAATGTTTGTCTCTGGAGATTGCATGGCTGTGTGCTAGATTTTATACACCTGTCAGCAACGAGTGTGGCTGAAATGCCGAATCAACTAATTTGAAGGGTTGTCCACATACTTTTGGTCATGTAGTGTATATTATAGCTGTTGACATAGTTATAGACACACACACACGCACAACTCATGTAAATCGTTCATTGGCGTCAACGGGAGCAGGAACTGAGGCCTTCGCTACTGAGCTCTGGGGTGTATTCACTAGGAACCAAACGGAAGAAAACCGGGTGAAATGGAGAGGGACCTAGCTGAATTTGTCTAATTAGACACTAGTTTACATTGTTAAATGTTTTCCATTGCAAAATGTTTTGGTACGGTATGCACCAATGAATATGACCCTGGTGTGTAACAGGGGGATGGGATGATAGTGACCCAGAAGAGACATATAGCTGTGCTGAACATGCCCTCTCATGCAATAACACAGTTGGGTCTATAACAGGAGCATGTTCTATGGGCACTGATACCTAGAGGTGCAGGACCGGAGCCAAGTATACCTCAGTGAGTGGACGAGTTCCTTTTGCATGGCCTGGTGCCAAGGATGGGTGGAGATTTTACTTTTAAGGACCAATGGAAGGTCTAAAATGTGAAAACTCCACACAGCCGGGCCACCGGTCCATGCAAAACGAATTTGCCCACTGTCTGCACTTATGAGCCATGTGTCCACAAGTAACACACAAACACACACACTCTCTCTCTCTCACTTTCTCTCCATCTCTCTTTCTCTCACACACACACACACACACACACACACACACACACACACACACACACACACACACACACACACACACACACACACACACACACACACACACACACACACACACACACACACACACACACAGTGGCAAAAGACAAGCATCACCACCCACTGTATTTTGTGTATGGCGAGCATGTCTGCGCACGCTTGTGAGCGGCCATGCGTGCATTTGTGGGCGCCCTGCCGTGTTGTCCCACTCTGATTGACAGTGTTGGCCTGCTGAACAATAGGTGCTCTTTACTCTGTGTCTCACTGTATAAACATGAAGTGGGATGGATCCCTCAAGCAGAACTGACAGTATTGATCACTTAACCTATCCCACAGCCACCGCTCATTGTCCCCATTGGCCTTTTATCTCCCGCCAATCAATGGCTCTTTGTGTTGATTTTAGCCATTGACAAATCACTTTACTCCAATGCCTTTGTATGGCTGTCAATCAGCCAGGAGCGATTGGCTCCAAGGCCTACTTTGAAAAAGATATTTATTTTTCTCTTTACATATTTTTTTTGTATCTGTCATGCCCTGACCTTAGAGATCCTTTATTCTCTATTTTGGGTTAGGTCGGGGTGTGACTAGGGTGGGCATTCTAGTTTCTTTATTTCTAGGTTGGACTGGTATGGTTCCCAATCAGAGGCAGCTGTCTATCGTTGTCTCTGATTGGGGATCATACTTAGGCAGCTTTTTCCCACCTGTTGGTTGTGGGATCTTGTTTTTGTATTGTTGCCTTTGAGCACGACAAAGCTGCACGTTCGTTTCTTTGCTCTTTATTGTTTTTGTGCCGGTTCTCATAATAAAAGATGATGAACCCAAACCACGCTGCATTTTGGTCCGATTCTTACAACAGCGCTCGTGACAGTATCTATCTATCAAACATATTAAATAACATTAGAAATGTGAAGAAAATAAATAAAAATAAACAAATCCGTTATAATATAGTGAATAATACAACGTACAGGTGTGTGTACTGTAACATCAGCAAAATAATGGGTGTGGAGTCAGGCGCAGAGAGCAGAAGTTTCACGGGAACAAACGCTTTAATGTCCACAGTAAACAGGAACGGGTACAAAAATGGGTGAAGCCAAAACACAGGCGCAAACACAACCCAAACACCACTGTTACATAAACCGGACAGCGAAAACCCAAAATCAACAATACACCTCCTACGTACAATAACAACAAGCCCGCACAAACACAAGCGGGATAAACGAACTTAAATAGTACCCACCCCAAAACCCCAACAAGGAACAGGTGAAACCAATTAGACAAAAACAAACGAAAAGGAAAAAGGGATCAGTGGCAGCTAGTAGACCGGCGACGACGACCGCCGAGCGCCACCCGAACAGGAAGGGGAGCCACCTTCGGTGATATTCGTGACAGGTACTATAAAGTTAGGTAGGGATAGGGCGTCATGTGCAACACAGCGCACTATCACAAAAACCTGTAGCCTTTTGAAGATCAGGATTTTTTTAAACATCGTTTTTTTCTAGTGACTGTACAAGTTCGCAAAATACGCAAAAAAAACTTTCAGCTCTTCTTTCATATACAGACATTACATTTCAACATTTACATAATTTAGCAGATGCTCTTATCTGCACATTTTTCACCTAGTCGGCACAGGTTTTCGAACCAGTGACCTTTTTTTTCAGAGGGAGCTCGGGAGCCCCTTGGGTGATCCATAGCCTCCGGCCAATGACGTCACCGTTGTATCGGGATGCATCCCAAATGGCACCCTATTCCCTGCACTACATAGGGAATTGGGTGCCATTTGGGACACGAACTCGGTAGACGCAGGTCAGCTTTCCCCTGTATGTGTTTATCCCATCTACACTGCCAATTCATTTTGATGTGGCCACTTGCCCGTTGCTGAGCATTACCGGTCAGAGGTTCCCAGTCCTAGACACAACAATCTATCTGGGAAAATACAGCCCTCTGATGCCTCGCACTTCCTATATTGTCTCGGATGATTCCGACCTCGGAGAGAGCATTATTGTTTAGGGCGTCTTTGTAGTGTGAGTCCATCCTCCTGGAATGTGGCGCTTCCTCTGGATCTATTTTTGGATCCTATGGGAAATCATCTGTCAATTCAAGGGGCGGTTCATTCGTATACAGACAGTACATTGTATGTGTGAGGGTGCATGTACTGTATGAATGGGTGTTTGTACGCGAGAGATGGTTGTGTATGCACATGAGTATGTGTGGGAATACGTGTAAGCACATGAAATGAATTAAAGTATTCTTTACTTTCTATGACACATGGATTTCCATTGTCCTTTGCTGTTTTCTCCAGATGGGCACCTCGGCAGTAGAATGGAGGGTGGTTTTGCGGCTGCTTCGTGCAGGTCCGGGCAGGGCTCTCGCTCTGCTCGATGGAGTGTTTACCGGGCTTTACTTTCTTGAAATAGAATGGAGCCCAACAATTCAAACATGAACAAAAAAACTTTTTTTTCATACTTAAAAAAAATATATATTTGACCTACAAATCAATATTTATCTGTCTTATCTAACTATCTGATCTATTTAACATATTAATCGGTGTTCCCTAATCTCCCCCTGTAAGAATGAATAGAAACCAGGGTATCATTACTTTTCCCCAAATGTTCAAACATTTATAAATGGTGTATTCATCGCACGCCATCTGTCACTATAAACACTTCAGATGCGTTTCTTCTTTCAGATTTGGAGTAAGGGGTTGCCCCTCTGATGACCACAACACCCCAAATATTTAGCTGGTGAGTAATCCACCAGGACAGCTTTTAAAATGTATTACTCTCACACAGTTTATCTTCCCTAATGGAATTAGATGTTTTCCACTTTAACCCTTTCAACCAGGGGGATTTCTCCTCGAACCATTGGCAATTTGATAGTGAATCATTGTTAATTAGAAATATTTTCTTAATGGAGACACTATTTGAATACTCAAACAGACTTTAAAAAAGTAGTTTGTTAACACTAAAACATTGTTGCTCTGGTAGACCGTGAAGTACTCCACGAAGACATGTTGAAAGATCAGTCCATGGCATGTTGAAAGATCAGTCCATGGCATGTTGAAAGATCAGTCCATGGCATGTTGAAAGATCAGTCCATGGCATGTTGAATGATCAGTCCATGGCATGTTGAAAGATCAGTCCATGGCATGTTGAAAGATCAGTCCATGGCATGTTGAATGATCAGTCCATGGCATGTTGAAAGATCAGTCCATGGCATGTTGAAAGATCAGTCCAAGGCATGTTGAAAGATCAGTCCATGGCATGTTGAAAGATCAGTCCATGGCATGTTGAAAGATCAGTCCATAGCATGTTGAAAGATCAGTCCATGGCATGTTGAAAGATCAGTCCATGGCATGTTGAAAGATCAGTCCAAGGCATGTTGAAAGATCAGTCCATGGCATGTTGAAAGATCAGTCCAAGGCATGTTGAAAGATCAGTCCATGGCATGTTGAAAGATCAGTCCAAGGCATGTTGAAAAAAATCGGAACAATTTGAGTTTGATATAACTAGAAAATAGTTTTGGTAGCAGTATGCTATAACTCAGTTGTATTCACTGATGGCTACAGAGTGACATTTATTTCATGTTAATATTATAATTCAATTTACTATGGTATCTCTGCAATATCACCTAAAGCAGGGATGGGCGACTTTGATGGGGGTTGGGGCCATAAAAAAGCACAACTCATCATGAGGGGCCGAAGTGGCCCGTGGGTCTGAGTACCCACATCCATACCCACATCCATACCCACATCCATACCCACATCCATACCCACATCCATACCCACATCCATACCCACATCCATACCCACATCCATACCCACATCCATACCCACATCCATACCCACATCCATACCCACATCCATACCCACATCCATACCCACATCCATACCTACATCCATACCCACATCCATACCCACATCCATACCCACATCCATACCTACATCCATACCCACATCCATACCCACATCCATACCCACATCCATACCCACATCCATACCCACATCCATACCTACATCCATACCCACATCCATACCCACATCTATACCCACATCCGTACCTACATCCGTACCCACATCCATACTCACATCCATACCTACATCCATACCCACATCCATACCCACATCCATACCCACATCCATACCCACATCCATACCCACATCCATACCCACATCTATACCCACATCTATACCCACATCCATACCTACATCCGTACCCACATCCATACCCACATCCATACCCACATCCATACCTACATCCATACCCACATCCATACCCACATCCATACCCACATCCATACCTACATCCATACCCACATCCATACCCACATCTATACCCACATCCGTACCTACATCCGTACCCACATCCATACCCACATCCATACCTACATCCATACCCACATCCATACCCACATCCATACCCACATCCATACCCACATCCATACCCACATCCATACCCACATCCATTGCTGACATGGGCTAATTGAGTGACTGCTGATGCACAACCACATTTTGGATTTTCACCTTGTGTATTCTATTATTCTAACCCTCAACAGTAAGTTGAGTTGAATAAGACGGAGTTCCAAAAAATACATTTAAATATTATTATTTACATTTAGTTTAATTGGTCCGCGGGCCTATCCCTGATCTAAAGCCATCATTGTTTCTTTTATCAATAAACAACTCTCCAATACTGAATTGCACCATTATCCCATTGTGAAGGGGGGGAAAAAATCATAAAATCTATCTCATCACAAGGTTAATGATGCATAATTCTGATTTAAGTATAACTCAATGTTCAGGCACACAATGACATACAGTATTAGCATCATACAGTGCCTTCAAAAAGTATTCACACCCCTGGACTTTTTCATTTTTGTCAATGATCTACACAAAAAACTATATATTTTTTAACACTAATATACGGTATATTTATCAGATAAGTCTGAGTCAATACAGTGCATGTTAGAATCACCTTTGGCAGCGATTATAGCTGAGAGTCTTTCCGGGTAAGTCTAAGAGCTTTGCACACCTGGATTGTACAATATTTGCCCATTATTCTTAAAACAATTCATCAAGCTCTGTCAAGTTGGTTGTTGATCATTGCTAGACAGCCATTTTCAAATCTTGCCATAGATTTTCAAGCCAATTTAAGTCAAAACTTTAACTAAGCCAACATTCAATGTCGTCTTGGTAATAAACTCCAGTGTATATTTGACCTTGTGTTTTAGGTTATTTACCTATTGGCCAGCAGCGTACTACCCTGCATCCCACTGCTGGCTTGCCTCTGAAGCTAAGCAGGGTTGGTCCTGGTTGGATTTTGCCTGTGCTTAGTTCTATTCCATTATTTGTTTGTATTTTTTTTTAACTCCCTAGTCCTTGTCAATGACAAGCATACCCATAACATGATGCAGTCCCCACCATTCTTGAAATTATGAAGAGTGGTATTTAGTGATGTGTTGCGTTGGATTTGCCCCAAACATAATGCTTTGTATTCAGAACAAAAAGTACATTTTTAGCTTTTTTTTTTTCCAGTATGACTTTTTTTCAGTATTACCTCAGTTATCTCCCATCATAGCCATTAAACTCTGTAACTGTTTTAAAATCACTATTGGCCTTATGTTGAAATCCCTGAGCGGTTTCCTTCCTCTGCGGCAACTGATTTAGGGAGGGCGCCTGTATCTTTGTAGTGACTAGATGTATTGACACACCATCCAAAGTGTAAAATGAAAAACTGCATCACATTGTAAAATTAATAGCTGCATCATGCTCAAAGGGATATTCAATGTCTGTTTTTTTACCCATCTACCAATAGCTGCCCTTCTTTGCGAACCATAGGAAAACCTCCCTGCTCTTTGTGGTTGAAACTGTGCTTGAAATTCAGTACTCTACTTAGATAATTGTTTGTGTGGGGTACAGAGATGGGGTAGTCATTTAAAAATCCTGTTCAAGACTATTATGGCACACAGAGTGAGTCCAACTTATTATGTGACTTGTTCAGCAAATGTTTCCTCCTGCACTTATTTAGGCTTGCCATAACAAAAGGGTTGAATACTTATTGGCTCAAGACATTTCAGTTTTTTATTTTTTTTATTCATTTGTAAACATTTCCAAAAACATAATTCCACTTTGACATTATGGTCTATTGTAAACAAATCAGTGACACACAATCTCAATTTAATCAATTTAAAATTCAGGCTGTAACACAACAAAATGTGGAAAAAAGTCAAGGGGTGTGAATACTTTCTGAAGGCGCTGTATATCAACCAGAAATATATTTAAGCCAGTGTAGTGCAAAATTCCTTAGGTCCTCTCTCCTTCCAAATAACTTGTTAGTCATGTCATAAAACGGGCGGTCTGTCTGGTTCTCAATGTAGCCAGCAAAGTGTTGGGTTTCACCAAGCATCCAATGGGGTAAACCATTTGATTTGGGGTATCTACGGAATTTGGAAGTCTGGCGCTGGAATCGTACACCGTCTTTAAGCAATTGTTTTCATTCAATGGAAAACGCTTGCATGCACATTCCTGTTGATCAACAAGCCTAGCTTTTTTCTCAAGTCTTTGGAAAGACTAGCAGTACCAAAATAATTCCAAAAGTTTCTCACAGTTGCATTTGACAATTCCTCGTGACTCGTTCACATGTTCATCCTGGGGAAAACAAGATGAGTAAAGGATGATGAGTATGAGCAAAAATATATAGAAATGTGACTATGTTTTGACCAACTTTATTTCACCTGAACAATATTAATCAATTCTAAATACTTTAACAAATACAAAAACGTCTCATAAAAGTTAAAAAAAAGTGTTTTTAAATCTAATTTATTTACATAATTCAAAGTTCACAGAATAATACCTTATATTTTCGGACATAATGTATTTTTGCTTCAGTGTTGTTCTCCTCTTTCTTTAACCAGGAGGAGTGGTCTCTTTAATGGCCGTATTAATGTAAAGCAGGTGGTAAAGAAGCCTTTGTTATTCACTTCATGATGAATTCTCCCACTTTACATCATGTCTTTTTCACCAGTGGTTTACTCCTTGTGCATGGGCTGTGGAAACTTGATAAAAAAGTGTATTTTACCATGAAATGAGTAGGCACGGATAAATGGCTAGCTTTGGGGTTTTGTCCTGCCAATGCAGTCAGCCTATTGGGGGTCCACAGACTGGGCGGGTTTTGACCATATGTCATCATTCCGAGCCATGGTGTGGGCGTGTCACTGTGGCAACCGCATCAGCTGTGGCCATTGTGTGCCGGAACTCAATGGCCCATATATTCATTGCAGGACTATTGCGGGCCCGCAACAGAAACAAATTGATACATACAAGTTCCAGCCCCATTTGGCTTGCATGACACATTTCCAAAGAACAAAAAAAGAACATTTTAGCCTGTTGGAAATCTTGAGAAAAGCTTGGTCGTCATGGAGATCGGGCAGCGAAGCCGACACGGCCCATTAAACTCCAATCAGATGTAAATTTGGGGCTGCCTCCGGCCTCACAGGCTGAGAGCCCCCTTCACACTGCAGACACAAATTAAACAGTTTGTTTGCCAATTCACATGTCATCTTAATGGCTTTTTATTCATTTGCCCTTTGTTTAAATGAACAGAATTACAAACCGTCATTGATTTATAATATCGGGCCACTTCAGCCTGCCTGTCTGTGATATAGGCTAAGCCTCTCACACTCGGCCGGCCTAGCTAGATACTTCCAGAAGATAGAGGACACTTTTAGGACGTTTTATTATCAAGGGCTATGCATATATTTTCCTAAAATGCATTTTCCCGTTTAGCCTACATCCCAATATAAATCATATTTTAGGAAAATGTAATACATCTGATATAGCCTACCTGTTAAATGTATGTTGTCTAGCTCAAGACTAAAGTAATGGCTCACAAGATTTTTCAAGTGAGTATATTTATCAAGTGAGGTTAATAAACACACACACACACACACACACACACACACACACACACACACACACACACACACACACACACACACACACACACACACACACACACACACACACACACACACACACACACACACACACACACACAATGCTTTGTAGAACAAGGCTTTTAAAAATATACATTAAAACCCTTTCTATCAATTCCTTAAGGGGTGTGCATCCTATGTATATCAAATGACAGGCCTCAAGATGATTTAGTTTTTTTTATGTATTTGATAAAACACATGTTTTTTCTTCTTGAAACTTGTCTGTGAAGCAGGAAGTAACTTGATGGAAAACAGGGATGTCATTGGGTGATGCTGCGTCCAGGCAGGAAGCAATGTGCCCTCGTGATTGGGCAGAGAAAATATTTTGCTTGACTCGATGGCTAGAGATTTGTTCAACCCCGAGCCAGGCTGTTTGTCTGCTTAGGGTCACATGCACTGGCTGGTGTTATTGTAATTGTTAGGAGTATTATGTTTCACACAGGCCTGGT
The DNA here is from genome assembly GCF_016432855.1 of Salvelinus namaycush. Taxonomy (NCBI): domain Eukaryota; kingdom Metazoa; phylum Chordata; class Actinopteri; order Salmoniformes; family Salmonidae; genus Salvelinus; species Salvelinus namaycush. The sequence goes on from NC_052322.1 coordinate 9,583,825, forward strand.
CCACTATGTTAACGCTGAGGCCAGTAAGGGTACAGAACACCTCAGACCTGGGCCGTGTTCATTAGGGCTCACAGGATTTAAAAAAAAACATTTTTGCAACAGAAAACTGAAATGTATGTTACTTATTGGACAAGTCCAGGTAGCCCTTGTTCCAGTCCATTTTCTGCCGTTTGGTGCCTAATGAACATTACCTTGATAATGATGTGTCCGCTCAACCTCTAAAACGGTCACTGCCCCCCTGAGATTGTAACGTCCTAATATCTTTCCCAAATAACTTTTGGTCGTCATAGTTATCACAATAGTAATTCTATGTAGTAGATAGTCCAGCCTCAACATTTTCTAACATGCTACAATTGTTTTGTGGGTATATCTTTCCTTGCAAAGAAACAATTCATACCGTATCTTGCATAACCCTAGGATCAGGACTAACAGTACAATTTTTTATCTGCTCATTCACATTGTGAAAAACATGATTCACGTAGGTTTATGTATCACGCACAGTTTGTATGACCTTTATCATTGTCGAATATTAGATTATAAGGTGTCTTTTGGGTTACACTCCAATTCTATCAACTCAAAGGGAATTGATGTCAGTGCTTATGAATGGGATGGAATAAAGGAAATAGATGATGTGACAGTAATGAAACATGAGTCTGTGGCACTGTTGTTCTCCCTGTCTTCAGGAGGCTGTAGATGAAGCCTATTCTATTCTACTCATACAGTAAAACCATTATGTTGTGGTAACAGTGGACAGGCGGAGTGCAGCGTGTCTTCCACTGGCGCCATCCCAAAACAAAGTAGGACCTGTCGTTGCAAGTGGAGCCGCGCACACACACATGGTTAGACACACACATAAACTCACACACACCGCTCTATCTGTCATGGACTTGCCCCGGGGCAGGGTGGCATACTCATTTGACAGAAGGATAAGTGATTACAGCAGCAACAGTAGCAAAGCTGCTCATTTTCATGTGGTATTGTTTCCCGATCCAACCTCCCAAGGAGAGTCAATCTCTCTATTAGACAGTCCTCTCCTGTCTCGACTGGTGGCACGGCCTAGCAGTGCAACAGGTCTCCTAACAGTTTGTTGTAGCTAACCATCCACCCATTCCAAAATAACCCTAATTTCCTATAATTGATGGAGTTTCTCTATTTTTGTAGCACTCTCAAACTATTCTTATTCAAAAGGAAAAAATAGATATATTCATCCAAGATCACAGCCAGAGCCATCATGACCATAGGGGCAACCTTGGGCATGTGCTCCCTCAGATTTGTCCTGTAAAATATTTGTTGTTTCTCTTTAATACTTCTAGCCACTTAGCAATTTTATGAAGTAGGCTTTAGCTAGCCCATATAGGTTCCCAAACTCACAACCTCATAGCTACCAAGAAGCCATTTCAGGCTATCAATCAAGTTAGAGTAGCTAGCTTGTCTAACTATCTTAGCTGGCATGCCTGCTGGCAACTTCAGACTTTAGAAAAGCAAACAATAACTAAATGTACTGAATAAGACTCATTTAATTCAATCTATTACCCAGATTTGAGCAAAGATGCAAAGAAGCATATTTCGTTTCTTTAAAAAAATAACCACCTGTCAGGTGGATACAGACAGCCCTAAAGGTATTTTTTTATTTATTTAACCTTTATTTAACTAGGCAAGTCAGTTAAGAACAAATTCTTATTTTCAATGACGGCCTAGGAACATTGGGTTAACTGCCTTGTTCAGGGGCAGAACGACAGATTTTTACCTTGCCAGCTCAGGGATTCGATCGTGCAACCTTTCAGTTAATAGTCCAACGCTCTAACCGCTAAGCTACCTGCCTCCCCAATGCTTAGATATATACTGTAGAAAAATAGCATACTGTAGAAACTAAGCATAATGATTATGGCTCTGCAGGAAAAAGTAAATTCAGGTGTAAAATGCTTAATTCTACAACTTCCGGCCGAGGGGGCTAGCCCCCAGCCACCCTCACATACTTTGTGCCCCCTCAGAATTTTTGGGTGCATGACGCCCCTGATTACAGCAGCATTAGTGGCAGCTTCAGCTATTTTATTTTTTATATCATATTTTAAACTTTGGATTGGTGTGAATCTAATGTTCAAACAACCCTCTTAAAGACATCCTCAGACGATTAAAGTCCATTAGCTGAGAAAGAAGTGGTGAGATTGAACGTGTCAACAGTATACCGACGTGGTTTTGTCTCTGCATTACTGTTTAAGGGAGGGTTAGGCATTCAGATAGAGGCAAAACAACGAGTGAAAATAGCCAAGATGGCTGAAAACAGGCTGTCTGGTATGCCTGGTGTCCACACAGACCCTCTTCTTGTCCACTGGTGGCTGTGGAGGATCCATTAAGTCCCTCATTCACTCCCTCCAGCTCTGACTGACAGGTCCCTGCAGCAAGTGTTTTCCTGCTCTCTAAAGAGCCTAACGTCCTCGCCATCACCTCACAGTCCAATAGGCCAATCGCCCCATCTGGTTGCTCCACCAAGGTTACAAGGGTGCCCTTAAGAAATAAGAGGGGGGAGAGAAAGAACGTTAAAGACGGAATAAAATTCTCTGCGGTCCATAGGCTCCAATTATTCAGAGCTTATCTATTCAGGTCCCCTGATCTCGAAATGAATAAAGTGCGGGCCGTATTACTGCCGGCTGGGTTCCCCTCTAAAGAGGCTGGAGGAGGATCAGGGGCCGTGGGTTACGGTGTCAATCTGGAGGTGACCCCCGGGGTTACAGTGGTGACCTAATGTAGTGACAGGGCTGACACATCCCCTCTTAGACCTCCTTCTAAAGACCCGGCTGGATAAATGGAGAGTGCAATCACATGAGGGAGTTTCCCCCCTTTCCCCTCTTGCCCCTCTCGATTTTGAAGGAAAACTATAATCCTGAAGAAGTGCGTCTTGGCTGTTAACTTTAAAGTTAGCTTTAGAACCAGTGCTATGAAACTCAGAAGGCCCAAAAGTCAACCGGGTTAAGCTGCCACTATTGCTGCTGTCGTCAGGAATGAGGGCCACATCCCCCCAAAAACGTAGAGGAGCACCTGAACAACAGATGGATGGACATGCAGACGCTCACATACGCATACACTTACACCCAAACAACATTTAAAATGTAATACATTATTTCTGAGCAGTCTATCATCTTTCCATGGAGCTGACATTGATTTTTTTGCAAGAAATCAAAATCCTGATGCTTTCTCGATACATGAACGTCAGCGAGTTAATCTCCTCAAAACTGTGGATTAGATTCCCTCATAGAGCTTTCCACGGTTCGCCTGAGAGCCAGAGCCGTGAGCCCTGGCCTAATCTAAGGGTCAGATCTTCTCCTAATGTTGCTCCAGTCAGACCATGCTCGCTCAGCACACACTGACAGACACAAGGAGCTCAGCCTCCCACAAGTCCAGCGCCTCGTCTCACTGGGCACTGGGCCAGGCTCTGGAGAACAAGGGCACCGCTGAGACCGAATGGGAGTCTGGTGCACCATGCACAGTCCGTTCCCCGAGAGTCGCAACTCTCAGATCTTTCAACAACTGTTGCAGAGGCCTTGCGAAAATGGTCAGGAGATTCTCATGCCACCGCACAATGCCTAAACAAGCGGGTATGTCTAATTAAATTAAGTCCACGAGACTGTGCCAAGTGGGCGCTGGTCCCGTGTGACAGGGGTAAAAAGGCTGGGGGAGTAGGGAGGGGAAGAGGGTGCCCAACTAATTAAACTATTTTTACTTCAGTCTGCACCCACCTCTTTGCTTTCATGTGCCACCGAAGACCAAAGCAACGGTAATTTAGGCCTTACTCCAATGGAAATATTTCACATTCTGAGACTACTATCCAAATGGGCTTGAAGAGGGACACTGAGCGATGGGGCATTAGAAGTGGAGTGTCCTCAGAATTCCCCACTGATCACTACACTCTGTAGTGTCTCCAAATCTGCACACTAAACCCTTTACTATAGGAACATTGTCATAAAGGAGGTGTGAAGGCTTTGAACTAAAAATACCAGACTAATCATGTGACATGACAAACACCTAGAAATAGATACACTGTTTTAGTCATTTTAGACTGAAGCCACTTAAAGAAATGCAATTGTAAAAATGCAAGTTAGTTTGGACATGTCATCCTAATAATTTGTATTTTTATCATGCTTATTTGTCTTTTTTTATTCTTTTAAATCTCAGTCACAACCTGGCCGTTTCAATAGATGCATAACTTTCCTCCATTGTTTTTACAATGACGATCGACAGATTTCTTTCCTGTTGTTTTCACTAGTCATTCTTTCTCAGAATTGTAACTTGAACATTCTCTGGCATGTTTTTGAATAAAAGTGTCTTATTTTTTTAATACAACACTTTCTTTAGAAACGTAAGGACTGTATAACACACATACATTTGACCAATGTGGTAGCCCTTTTAATCTTGTGGAAATAAATGATTTTTAATCAAAGAAAATAATGAAATGCTCAATAGAAAGAAGTGTACAACAAAAATGTATAATACAAGTAGATGTAATTGTGAACTCTGAAGAGTTGGCTCTATGCACTAATCAAATGTTTAAAGGGACAAAGGGGTTGCTAAAGAGTGCAACAGCCATGAATGACAGGGAGTTAGACATTGTGTAACAAAAAAACCCTGCCTTGTGTTTTCACCACTTTTGACTTCAGTTGGCAAACATCTCAGACCTGAGAAGCCTTTAGATTCACTGAAACTCTCCCAAAGGGCTCCCGCTGCTTCTCTGGAACCCACGTCCCCATCTCGCACAAAAAAAACCTCTCCTAAACGTTTGACTTTCTCACAGAAAGAGCTTGCTAAATGGCATTTCTGTAATGGACTCCTGCTAGGGTTCATATGCGTTGTATACCCACGTTGCACAAAGTTGTGTCAACACCATTACCATGAGAATACCCCTAAAGAAAGGACCACACCGTTTTTTTTTTAATAAGAATTCTGAAACTATAGAATTCATTGTTTTGCCGAGGAAAAAAGATGAAATCAAAGACGTTGATGGTCATTTTTTTTCTATCGGAAAAGTGCGGCTGAATGAATGTCTTATTTACATTCCAAAGGGAAGGGCTGTGGTTTTTTAAAGGATGGGAAAACCGGGGCCTCTATTATGGTGGGTGCTGGTAGCTGAGGCTGCAGCCTCCCTGCCAGGCAGCGGTTAACAAGACTCTGGCTGAATTAGAGAACGGCAATGAGTTTTTAATTGGTGACACATTATATTTATCAAGCTGACAGCGGAGTCCTGTGCCACGGCCTTTCTTGTTTTGTCCGTGGGCGCACATTACTTCCCCCTAGGTGCCCCTGCATGATACCCCCCATCCGGCAGGGTCCCTCACGTGTGAAGAGCGAAGAAAAACATAATAGTCGAGCGTCAAGCTGAATGATAACATTGAATTATTCATTAGGGGTCTTTAAAGTGTTGGATAAATCATCCTGCCCCCCTGCTTCACCCATTTTAACAAAAGCTTCTCTTTTGTCACGAGCCCAAATCGCCGCAAGACGGTTTAATCCTTCGCATAAAAGCAAATCCTTTTCAGGCCTATTTATCCATCGTGACAGAAGCTCTGCTGCAAGGACGGAAAAGTTATTAACTAGTGTTTAATATTTGTATGGAAGTGTTTGGTCACCCTCTCCTGATGTTTTTTTACTGTGTGGCATTCCGATACAGAGATGAGCCTAAAGTCATAGCCTAAACACTTCATAATGACACTCAATAAGTGTCATTGAAAAGTGAAAGTGACCATATGTCACCATGAATATATTTGAATTTTAATACACTGGCATTGTGAAAGTTAAATGTACTTAAGCATATCATGAATAATGTGGCATGGTTGTTATCAACTGCGGTCATACACTGGCTATGGAGTGAAACTATAGACCTTCTGTACAAATGTGAACACATCTTTTAACAGAATTTCTGTTGAAATGGTAGACATCCTTTCCCTTACTCTTTACCCTGTCCTTATCATTGTGATTATGTAGCTAGCTACATTTTGTTATATACTTTTCCAACGATTGATGGATTTGAAATTATTCTGTCATTCTCTTCTGACTTAGTAATTTTAATATGTACTGAATAAAAAATAAAAGTGCCATGGAACAGAATCCTCTCACATTTACATACACACCAAGTACTCTGGGCCATAATACTTTGATAAAACTTCTCCATACTAACTTTGGAGCAAAACTGGTCCAACTTTACTTCACTGTGCATTTCAAGGGACTTAAATAGCATATTGTTTTGTGCACTTTTTAATTTTAAACATTACTTGTGTTTGAGGAGCAACCAAAATGCAACAGATTTGGAGAAATCCTTTGTTGACTTCGAGGCTCTACCAGAGGGTAGGCTAAGGGTAGGGGCCAAGGGCCCAGCTCCACTCTTTAGATTGAGGGAGAAAGAAAGGGAGCGGGGGCGAAGGAGGCCTAATGAAATATTTCAGATTTGGGCTAAAAAGGATCCCTGAAAAAGTTTGCAACAAAAGGGTCTGTTGAGGGGCCCCATTGTGCCGGGGCCTGGTGGAAGCAGGGGCCGAGCTGCCACAGATGTGAAGAGGGCCCATATTGAGCGGAGCTGTGTAGGCTCTGCACACAGCTGTGTCACCGCACTCCCGCCCCAGCCACCAGACCCTGGCCTTTGTGGGCCATTGTGAGGGCCACAGAGCACCGATTTTACACCGAGCTGATTGCACAGCAACCGCTTTGTGTCGCCAACAAGGAGGGACCCACCCAGCCCTGACCGCGTTCTTTCTTTTTCCACACGGACACACACACTCTCTCTCATATACACTCACTCACACACACACACACACCACTTTTTCAATACCATTTTTTGAGTTTTCTTTCCTCTGTAAGGATGAAAAGATGATGAATTCTCTCTTTGGGATTATATGAACTGTCGTGGGGCCAGGAGTGAGTAACCCTAACCCCGAGCTCTGTCTCTTCTTCCAAGATCTGCCTATTTAGCGCTAAACTGCTTTTGATTCATGTGGGGCCCATTCTGTGCAGCATATGCCAGTTTCAGGGTCCAGAAGGGCAGCACATTTCTTTAATGTTTTTGAGTAATGATGTCACAAGGTCATAGGGAATGTTAGCCACATAATAAGAGAAAGGAGATCGCTGTACGTCTGCTTTTCAGTCAACGTGTTTAAGTTCTTCAGGTTGTTTTTTGAAGACTTTAGTTCAATTCTGTGATGAGAGGCTTTACCGATATGCCAATGATCGACAGTTTATTAATTAGACTACCCATTTCTAATTTTTGTTACTGTTTTACATTGAATTTTTCTATCGAACTGAACAGATAGTCTTTTTGACTTATCAAACATGTGTAATGAATGCCACTAAATTCATATATTTTCCTCTGAACCTTCAATCAGTAGCAATGAATTACACAATGTCTCTTTTTGCATTTTGAGATGAACCATTGAATATAGATAGATCATAACATGATAGTAGATCCACATTTTTTTATAATTGTATTGATATCATTTCTTTGAGAGGGACAATGCTTTATATTCAACATCTCAATACTGAGGTGTGATACGCTGCTGCTACTCTCTGTTGTTATCTATGCGTAGTCACTTTAATAACTCTACCTACATGTACACATTACCTCAATTACCTCAACACCGGTGCCCCCGCACATTGACTCTGTACCGGTACCCCCTGTATATAGCTCCGCTATTGTTATTTACTGCTGCTCTTTAATTATGTGTTACTTTTATTTCTTTAGGTATTTTTTCTTAAAACTGCATTGTTGGTTAAGGGCTTGTAAGTAAGCATTTCACTGTATGGTCTACACCTGTTCTATTCGGCGCATGTGACAAATACAATTTGATTTGATTTGAACATCTCAATACTGAGGTTCGACTCTGAAACTCATTCCCACATTTTCTCAAAATCCCTCCTGTAAAATGTAGACTCAAAAACACCCCAAAAAAGACAAAGAGCATCTAATGATGAATTAAGCTTGTTTGCACCACGTCCTTCCATAGGTCTGGGCCAGCCAATGGCCTGACTGTGCATCCCCATTCTCCACCCTGTTTGCACCACGTCCTTCTATAGGTCTGGGCCAGCCAATGGCCTGACTGTGCATCCCCATTCTCCACCCTGTTTGCACCACGTCCTTCTTCTATAGGTCTGGGCCAGCCAATGGCCTGACTGTGCATCCCCATTCTCCACCCTGTTTGCACCACGTCCTTCTTCTATAGGTCTGGGCCAGCCAATGGCCTGACTGTGCATCCCCATTCTCCACCCTTCTCCCAAAGTTTGCACTTACACACTCCCAATTTAACTATGGTGGGAACTCCCTCTGGCCAACTCTTACACCAATGCTTTTTATTCTACCAGGTAAGTTGACTGAGAACACATTCCTATTTACAGCAACAACCTGGGGAATAGATACGGGGGGGGATGAATGAGCCAACTGGAAGCTGGGGATGATTAGGTGGCCATGATGATATGAGGCCCAGATTGTGAATTTAGCCAGGACACCGGGGTTACGATATGTTCCATGGGATCTTTAGTAACCATAGATACTCAGGACACCCGTATAACATCCCATCCAAAAGACAGCAACCTACACAGGGCAATGTCCCCAATCACTGCCCTGGGAGATAGGGATATTTAGATCAGAGGAAAGAGTGCCTCCTAATGGCCCACCAACACCACCTCTGACAGCATCTGGACTCCCATTCAGGGACCAACCAGCACCAACCCTGCTTAGCTTCAGAGACAAGCCAGCAGTGGGATGCAAGGTGGTATGCTGCTGGCTTTTATTGAAAGCCATGATGTGGAGTGTGCAAGTTGCTCTTTCGGAGAATTGGGAGATGTGTGGAGAATCGGGACGCCAGTTCACCCAAATGAGAGCAGCCTACAGGTGGCTGGCACCAGGGCCCCTCACCCCTAAATCCCTGTGTCAGATCCACTGTGTTGGGAATTCAGGTCTCAGCATAGCAGCTTAACACATGCCTCACTCCTTCCATACTCCCTTATCTGCTCTCTTAGGTTAATGTGAGGAACAGGATGCCCTGGCCCCACCACATTCCTGTTATGTGGCAGGGTTGGGTGACAATACAATATAACTCCAACCCCCCCCATGAATAGATCTTTTAAAATGCTGAATTTACTAACATTGAAATGGATTTAACTTCTAACCTGCTCAAGCAGTGTTGGTCCTCTTATAAGCCATTACTTCAAAAGTGAAGATTCAATTGTATTTCTCCATTTGTCAGTACAGAACAGACTGAATATGAAAAAAATCACTTTTGATTGGACTGTAGATACAGTAAATCACTTACACAATGACCCTAAATTCAGTTATTTCATCTATTCAAATATGTAATTGGAGATGTATGGCAGTCTAGGTATTTCATAAATAACAAGAGAAGCGATGACATCACAAGCACTGGAAAATCTCAAGTCAATGATTATCCTCTTTGGTGTCTGCCTGCTTGTGCTCCGAGACAATCAAGAGTAAGTAGCACAACATTGGCTGCGAGAGCTCCTTCCTATACTGTATGATTCCACTCCACCACGATGGCTAATATCCCCTAATAGAGCTAAGTCTGTGAGAGCGGATCAGGCAGGAGCGGCTTGATACAAACCAGACGCCCTAACTAACCTGCGGCTCGAACAGCCTTAGCCTCACTTCTCTGCGGTTTGTTTCCCCTTCCACCATAAAGACCTGTCACGTTTAATGGTCTGTCGGCTGAGTGCGCCGCTGTAGCCCCTCTCCAAAAGAAAGGCCAGGAAAGAAAGGCTCATAGACCGCTAATGCAGCTTAATATTCTTTAAAAAGGGTTCGGGGGGACAATTAAGGGAGTGTTTCCCAGGGCTGAGGGCCCTCCCCCTTCCCCCACCCCTCCCCCCCAGTGGTGCCTGCCCGCCTGCACAGCAGCTCTGCTGCTTGATGGGGTCTGAAAGCATCTTATTGATGGGGGTCAGAGATTAGAGGCAGTGGTGTGGGTGGAGGGAAAGGGGGAGCCATGTGTGGCCAAACAGGGAACGAATGCATGCACGCACAAGCACGCATACACACACTACCACTGCCCATACTACAAGCTCTTGCATTTGTCTGCTGGTAAATGATGTTCAAATAACTGCTCCAATGAGTGAGAGTTTCACATGCTCTGTCTCTCTTTCATTCTGTCATATCGCTCTCTCTTTCTTTCTTTCTTTCTTTCTCTCTCTATCTCTCTTACATGAAATGTATTGACTGTACTTACACTTTAATTCACTTTGTTTCACTGCCTTACAATGATGTGTTAAAATGAACACATTTTTGAAGAGTTCTTAATTTCTCAGTAATGCTGTTGAAAGTATAAATGTATTTTTGCATGCAAACCAGCATGATAAAATTGTCAATAATCAAATTCCTTTGAGGATTCTTATTTTTTCTCTGAATCAGTCATGGCAGAAACAAACTTCAGTGTGTTTGCTTCCAGTTTGAACAAGCTACGTCCCTAGGCACTATCCCCATTAGCTGACGCCTTATCTACCACTCGTCTTCCTGGGGTGCCATGTCTTGTGTATTTGACTATGGTCCCTAAAACAAGTCTAGAACGGGCAATCATTTTACCTGTGTCAACCTTAGAAACAACAAAAGCAGGTTTGTTCCCGTCATGCAATATTTCCACTGTCACCCTCCTCCCATAAACGTCTCCTGGAGTGATCACTGATACTTCTGGGCTGTCAGCCTGTCTCTGTCTGTCTGCACATATGCAGTCTGTCATCTGTGTGGAGGCCTCGCGGACTGCTCTGCTGGCATGTGACCGGCATGCACAAGGCACATGTGTGATTTTGAGGTCATAACCCTTAGCAGCAGACACCATGAGGGGTGAGTGTCACTGCAGCCTGCAGCCCAGAGACAATGTATATCCCAATTATGGTGTACCTGTATGCCTAATGCTGCGTCATACAGTTGAAATCACCTTAGCGATCCACAGGAGAAACACATTTATAACATATGATTCTGCTGCAAACAGAGCCACCATCCATACTATTGCAGCATTCAATGTAAATGTTGTCCGAACGGTACCGCAGTGTCCCGCTATTACTTAAATGAGAAATGTTCTCTTTGAAAAGGTGTGTGTTCAGTATGCCTCTTCAGGAGGAGGTGTGGAAATGTAAAGGGATTCTATGATCCTCCATATTTCCTCTAATATTTCAAAACATGAGGAAATGGAATCTCAGTTATGAACATGCCATCAATAGAAACAGAGGTAAACGTGTTATGTCTCGGACACTCTTGCGTGCCTCATGTAGCTTGATAAAAACCCTCTCGTGACGCAGTAGTACAGATGCTCTAGTATGCTATGGGAGAGTCCACATCCAGCTGCATTTGACCATGCAGCCTGCAGCAATTAGAGGGAACGTTTCGGGTCAAGGAGAGAGCAACGTTTTGTTTGCCTCCATCTCATGATTGAATAGCATGCATGGAAGCATAAAAGAAAGGAAACCAATTAAGTACAGAGCGTTTTGATATTTTTTGTCTGTCTCGGTCGTAATTAGGACCAGGCTGAAAAATGTCCCTTCGAGTACCTATTGGGTTATTTTGTTGTCAGGCATATATCATTAGGCCAAAATGATCCACCCAGGTGCTTCAATGGCTGAATATCTTAAGGGATGAATTAAAGAAACACAGCGGTACTACTGTGGGATTTTGTGCTTTGTGACAGGCCTATACGATGTTGGTTAATACTGAACCATGAGTGGACCCCTCAAATGTCCCCCTGTCAATCAAACTACGCTTAACAATGATGGAATGGTTTTACTTTGAAGGGATCAAACCCCCAAAATACTTTAACTGTGATGTACATTTGCGTGATTCTCTTCCATATTGCTTGCGGTCCTTTAAAAAGCTCCCCCAAAGAAACATAATGGTGTTTGTTCCTCGGTCAATTCAAAGGCACTTCAGAACTTCCGTCGACCTTTGATGCTGTAGAAGGAAGTGAATCACACCCACAGCCTTTAACGTCCTGTCGATCGTATACACAAGCCAGTCATTCTGAATCAACTGTTTTGTCTACGCTGAACACAGAGGTACTCTGTTAAACTGACCGAGCTGTTGTCTTTTGATGCCACACTGTTCATCTTTAATAGAAATAAGCCGACTGTATGCGCAATACAGTATAGAACCCTATTCTTCCCTGAAAGCAAATAGTGGATGACATTATGATTATTAGCAGTATTTCAGATACAGTTGAAGTCGGAAGTTTACATACACCTTAGCAAAGTACATTTAAACTCAGTTCTTCACCATTCCTGACATTTAATCCTAGTAACAATTCCCTGTCTTAGGTCAGTTAGGATCACCACTTTATTTTAAGAATGTGAAATGTCAGAATAATAGCAGAGAGAATTATTTATTTCAGCTTTTATTTCTTTCATCATATTCCCAGTGGGTCAGACATTTACATACACTCAATTAGTATTTGACTGGCATTGCCTTAAAATTGTTTAACTTGGGTCACACGTTTTGGGTAGCTTCCACAAGCTTCCCACAATAGGTTGGGTGAATTTTGGCCCATTCCTCCTGACAGAGCTGGTGTAACTGAGTCAGGTTTGTAGGCCTCCTTGCTCGCACACACTTTTTCAGTTCTGGCCACACATTTTCTATAGGATTGAGGTCAGGGCTTTGTGATGGCCACTCCAATACCTTGACTTTGTTGTCCTAAAGCCATTTTGCCACAACTTTGGAAGTATGCTTGGGGTCATTGTCCATTTGGAAGACCCATTTGCAACCAAGCTTTAACTTCCTGACTGATGTCTTGAGAAGTTGCTTCAATATATCCACGTAATTTTCCTCCTCATTATGCCATTTATTTTGTGAAGTGCACCAGTCCCTCCTGCAGCAAAGCATCCCGACAACATGATGCTGCCACTCCTGTGCTTCACGGTTGGGATGGTGTTCTTCGGCTTGCAAGCCTCCCCATTTTTCCTCCAAACATAATGATGGTCATTATGGCCAAACAGTTCCATTTTTGTTTCATCAGACCAGAGGACATTTCTCCAAAAAGTACGATCTTTGTCCCCATGTGTTACGGCTGTCATAGTCGTTCTCCTCCTCAGACGAGGAGGAGCATGGATCGGACCAACACGCAGAGTGGTTAGTGTTCATTATTTAATGAAAGTAAAACAGAACACTTCAAGACACAAAACAACAAACGTAACCAAACCGAAAACAGTCCCGTGTGGCACGAACACTGACACGAGATACAAACACCCACAAAACACACGTGAATCCCAGGCTGCCTAAGTATGATTCTCAATCAGGGACAACGATTGACAGCTGTCTCTGATTGAGAATCATACCCGGCCGAACACAAACATCCCAACATAGAAAATAACACATCGACAACCCACCCCAACTCACGCCCTGACCAACTAAATAAATACAAGAAAAGGAAAAACAGGTCAGGAACGTGACACCATGTGCAGTTGCAAACCGTAGTCTGGCTTTTTATGGCGGTTTTGGAGCAGTGGCATCTTCCTTGCTGAGCGGCCTTTCAGGTTATGTCGATATAGGACTCGTTTTACTGTGGATATAGATACTTTTGTACCTGTTTCCTCCAGCATCTTCACAAAGTCATTTGCTGTTGTTCTGGGATTGATTTGCACTTTTCGCACCAAAGTACATTCATCTCTAGGAGACAGAACGCGTCTCCTTCCTGAGCGGTATGACGGCTGCGTGGTCCCATGGTATTTATACTTGCATACTATTGTTTGTACAGATGAACGTAGTACCTTCAAGCATTTGGAAATTGCTCCCAAGGATGAACCAGACTTGTGGAGGTCTATAATTTTTTTCTGAGGTCTTGGCTGATTTCTTATGATTTTCCCATGATGTCAAGCAAAGAGGCAGTGAGTTTGAAGGTACGCTCCACACCCAAACACACACACACACACACACACACACACACACACACACACACACACACACACACACACACACACACACACACACACACACACACACACACACACACACACACACACACACACACACACACACACACACACACACACACACACAGATGGTCTCACTGAGTCTGGGAAACCGTGGGTCCGGCAGCTGCTGTAGTGGGAGGGTTAAGGCAGGGGAGAAGAGGGGCATGGGAAGGATTTGTGTGTGCAATGTTAATAACTCACAAGTGGCCTAAGCCGGTGGTCACCCCATTATTAATGTGCCACCACACTCTTGGCATCCGACCCAAGGATACATTCCTGGCGTAATAGGCAGCAGCTGGACTGGGGTTTCCGGGAGAACAGCTGAGCGCTAACAGACAGACGGCACTACCATGGGGAACACCCCCCGTCATTATCACCCCCCTGGGACTACTCCTGATGCCACCTTCCTCCCTTCCTCTCCTTCTGGGCTCTTTATGAATGAGGAAATCATTTGAGGATGTATATTTGTTTACACACCCAGACAGGCTTTGCTCAAAATGTGGAGCCACAAAACCATTTCTATCAACTTAACTGCAAGGAGTATACATGGAATTGTCATAGGTCATATCCCAAATGGCACCATTTTCCCTTTATAGTGCACTACTTCTGACCAGGGCCCATAGGCTCTTGTCAAAAGTAGTGCACTGTGTAGGGAATAACGTGCCGTTTGGGATGCATCCATAAACAGCTTATTACCAGTATTGTGAAACATACAGTGCAATCAGAAAGTATTCAGAACTGTTCTCTTTTTCCACATTTTGTTACTTTACAGCCTCATTCTAAAATTGATTAAATTAAATGTTTTCCTCAACAATCTACACACAATACCCATAATGACAAAGTGAAAATAGGTCTTTGCACATTTTTGCTAACTTATTTAAATAAAGAAAAAATGATACCTTGTTTACATAAGTATTCAGACCCTTTGCTATGAGACAAAAATTGAGCTCAGGTGTATTCTGTTTCCATTGATCATCCTTGAGATATTTTTACAACTTGATTGGAGTCCACCTGTGGTAAATTGAATTGATTGTAAATTTTTTGGAAAGGCACACACCTGTCTACATAAGGTCCCACAGTTGACAGTGCATGTCAGAGCAAAAACCAAGCCATGAGGTAGAAAAGATTGTCCATTGAGCTCCGAGACAGGATTGTGTCGGGGCACAGATCTGGGAAAGGGTACCACAACATTTCTGCAGCATTGAAGTTCCCCAAGAACACATCATTCTTAAATGGAAGAAGTTTGGAACCACCGAGACTCTTCCTAGAGCTGGCTGCCCGGCCAAACTGAGCAATCGGGGGAGAAGGGCCTTGGTCAGGGAGGTGACCAAGAACCTGATGGTCAATCTGACAGTGCTCCAGAGTTCCTCTGTGGAGATTGGAAAATCTTCCAGAAAGACAACCATCTCTGCAGCACTCTACCAATCAGGCCTTTATTGTAGAGGAGACAGACGGAAGCAACTCCTCAGTAAAAGGCACATGACAGCCTGCTTGGACTTTGCCAAAAGGCAACTAAAGGACTCTCAGACCCTGAGGAACAAGATTCTCTGGTCTGAAACCAAGATTGAACTTTTTGGTCTAAATGTGAAGCGTCACGTCTGGAGGAAACCTGGCACCATCCCTACGGCGAAGCATGGTGGTAGCAGCATCATACTGTGGGGATGTTTTTCAGTGGCAGGGACTGGGAGACTAGTCAGGATTGAGGGAAAGATGAACAGAGCAAAGTACAGAGCGTTCCTTGATGAAAACCTGCTCCAGAGTGCTCAGGACCTCAGACTGGGGCGAAGGTTCACCTTCCAACAGGACAATGACCCTAAGCCAAGACAATGCAGGAGTGGCTACGGGACAAGTTTCTGAATGTTCTTGAGTGGCCCAGCCAGAGCCCGCACTTGATCCCTATCTAACATCTCTGGAGAGACCTGAAAATAGCTGTGCAGCGATGCTCCCCATCCAACCTGACAAAGCTTGAGAGGATCTGCAGAGAATAATGGGAGAAACACCCCAAATACAGGTGTACCAAGCTTGTAGTGCCATACCCAAGAAGACGCGAGGCTGTAATCGCTGCCAAAGGTGCTTCAACAAAGTACTGAGTAAAGGGTCTGAAAACGTATGTAAATTTGATATTTCTGTTTTTTATTTGTTATAAATTTGCCCCTCCCCAAAAAATATTATGGGGCATCGTTTGTAGATTGATGAGGAGATATTTTTGATCCATTTTAGAATAAGGCAGTAACGTAACAAAATATGGACAAAGTCAAGGGGTCTGTATACTGTAGTCTGTAAACCACTGAACTGCACTGTAGTCTGCATACATTCTCATATCTCTTAGATTGATAAATTTGACATTACATTACATTACCTCTTGCTACTGTTCATTTTGATAGTCAGAATACATTTATTTTTTATTTTTTATTTAACCTTTATTTTATCGTGGAGTCATACTGAGACTTTTACAGATGAGCCCTGAATTACATAAATTACAGTAAATACACACCTCAAAATATAAATACAAAATCCAAGCAGAAAGAGAAACATAGTCATAAGAACAAACACGTTCATCAGTGATAAGGTCCTCAATCAGCTTTATGAATTACCCTAGAGGCACCAGAACAAAAACGTTCATCAGTGATAAGGTCCTCAATCAGCTTTATAAATTACCCTAGAGGCACCAGAACAAAAACGTTCATCAGTGATAAGGTCCTCAATCAGCTTTATGAATTACCCTAGAGGCACCAGAACAAACACGTTCATCAGTGATAAGGTCCTCAATCAGCTTTATGAATTGCCCTTGAGGCACCAGAACAAACACGTTCATCAGTGATAAGGTCCTCAATCAACTTTATGAATTACCCTTGAGGCACCAGAACAAACACGTTCATCAGTGATAAGGTCCTCAATCAGCTTTATGAATTGCCCTAGAGGCACCAGAACAAACACGTTCATCAGTGATAAGGTCCTCAATCAGCTTTATGAATTGCCCTTGAGGCACCAGAACAAACACGTTCATCAGTGATAAGGTCCTCAATCAGCTTTATAAATTGCCCTTGAGGCACCAGAACAAACACGTTCATCAGTGATAAGGTCCTCAATCAGCTTTATAAATTACCCTAGAGGCACCAGAACAAACACGTTCATCAGTGATAAGGTCCTCAATCAGCTTTATAAATTACCCTAGACGCACCAGAACAAACACGTTCATCAGTGATAAGGTCCTCAATCAGCTTTATAAATTACCCTAGAGGCACCAGAACTAACACGTTCATCAGTGATAAGGTCCTCAATCAGCTTTATAAATTGCCCTTGAGGCACCAGAACAAACACGTTCATCAGTGATAAGGTCCTCAATCAACTTTACGTGCCCTAGAGGCACCAGAACAAACACGTTCATCAGTGATAAGGTCCTCAATCAGCTTTATGAATTGCCCTTGAGGCACCAGAACAAACACGTTCATCAGTGATAAGGTCCTCAATCAACTTTACGTGCCCTAGAGGCACCAGAACAAACACGTTCATCAGTGATAAGGTCCTCAATCAGCTTTATAAATTGCCCTTGAGGCACCAGAACAAACACGTTCATCAGTGATAAGGTCCTCAATCAGCTTTATAAATTGCCCTTGAGGCACCAGAACAAACACATTCATCAGTGATAAGGTCCTCAATCAGCTTTATGAATTACCCTTGAGGCACTAGAACAAACACGTTTATCAGTGATAAGGTCCTCAATCAGCTTTATAAATTGCCCTTGAGGCACCAGAACAAACACGTTCATCAGTGATAAGGTCCTCAATCAGCTTTATGAATTGCCCTTGAGGCACCAGAACAAACACGTTCATCAGTGATAAGGTCCTCAATCAACTTTACGTGCCCTAGAGGTAACAGAACAAACACGTTCATCAGTGATAAGGTCCTCAATCAGCTTTATGTGCCCTAGAGGCACTAGAAAAAACATATTCATCAGTAATAAGGTCCTCAATCAGCTTTCTGAATTGCGCTTGAGGCACCAAAACATCAAATTTAAGAAAATGTTTAAGATTGTTCCACAAATGCAAGGAAACTTAAGGCTGATTTACCTAACACATTAGAGACCAAAGGAATTTCCATAGTTAGCCATCTTTGAGACCGGGTGTGGTAACTCGTATGTCTAAAGTTTAGTAATGATGTTAGGTGTACCAGTAGGACTTTTTGCAAAATGGCTGGAATAATACATTATGGCCTTTCTCTTGCATTTCAAAGATGATGGTACAAAAAAAATACAAAAATGGTTGGTTTTTCCTTGTATTATCTTTTACCAGATCTAATGTGTTATATTCTCCAACATTCTTTTAACATTTCCACAACTGTCAAAGTGTTTCCTTTCAAATGGTACCAATAATATGCAGATCCTTGCTTCAGGGCCTGAGCTACAGTCAGTTAGATTTGGATATGTAATTTTAGGCGAAAATATTTAAAAAGGGGCCAATCCTGAAGAGGATCCTTAATGTAAAAAGTGCAGGACCCAGAATCGACCCCTGCAGGACACCTTTCGTAATATCCAGGAAACCTGATTTAACACCATCAGTAGATATACGTTGAGTGCTATCTGTCAATTCATTTTTAAACCAGTTATATTCAGCCTGGTCTAACCTCTCAATTAGCATTGAGTGGTCAACAGTATTGAAAGCTTTTGACAGGTCAATGAAGAGGGCAGCACAATGTTGCCTTTGATCCATACAGTTAATGAGTTCCTTATTCGGAAAACAAAGTGCGTGCTCATATAAGGTAAACATAACTGTTCTACCTTTATATAAAACTTTATGGTATAACTTTATGATAAACCATCAATTTGTAGGCCATAATGATTTGATGATGATTGATGATAATTATTGTTGATTACATTGTTGTAAGAAAAGCCTAGACTGTCAATGCTGATACAATGTATATTTTACAGGAAATCAATTGAAACCAATGAATCACTCAGAATAAGTCAAGTTTTGTGGAGTGACACTGAAAACCCACAATGACACCAAGGTCGGAATTCAATCAGATCATGTGCCGTTGAGCACTGTCGAAAATGATGCTTTTAAAGGCAATGTTCCTGCTACAACACACATTCTGATTGAATCCCAGCCTGTGGCGGGAGGTAGCCTAGTGGTTAAGAGCAAGGCACTTATCCCTAATTGCTCCTGTAAATCACTCTGGATTTTTTGCGTCTGCTAAATGACAAAAATGTAATGCAAAATGAGACATTATAATAATATGTAGATGCTTATAATACCCTATTTATTAGGATCCACCACCGCATCATTATGAGACAAGATGATACACACTGTAGCCTAATGCACAAGTTATAATTATAATAAGGCCTATCCCAATGCAAATTCCCCCACAACCACCCACAAACACACGTGCGCACTGATGTCTGACAGCAGCTGTGGAATTCTGGAGTTCCTCTGCTCATAGTAAATCCCATGTAACATAACGCAGGACAAGTTACACTGCGCTTCTCCCGGCAGCAGCCGCCGAGTCAAATGCGGCTCTGTTTTCATTGTAGGGAGGCCTCGGGGTACATATTTCTGTAATTAGGCTTTTATGCTCAGCAGTTTTGCAGCTGTGATGACATTTGGGTGTCGCCCCCCTGTTTCTCACGGTCTTGCTGCCAACGCTGGTCCGGCCGCTGGTCGGCAGCCAAGACTGAGGTCTATGTGTCAGCCCCCACTCCTTGTGTACACACAGAAAGAAGGTGCTTTTGAAAAAATATATTCCTGGCAAGTGGAAGTTAACCGCACTTGTGCCATTTCAGGGTCAGCTTTCAAACCGTAGCTCCCTGGTTTTGGGGTTGGAGAGGATAGGTTAAAAAAGAACTGAAGCACATTGAAGTGGATCTATACATGCACAACATTTACTTGTTTTTGCGCTTAGTGGTTTGCCAGCTACTTTATTTTTCAAACACAGCACATTGGGAATTTTAGGGCTTTTGGTGGGTTACTTCTAAAAATGTTTTATTTATTTTTATTGAATAAGTTAGTTCTTTCTATAAACTTGCTTTTGCTGTCACATAGCTGTGTTAGATGTTTTTTCCCTACTGGACCATTCTTGTAACGTCCTGACCAGAGTTCGTATGTGTTTTGCTTGTTTAGTGTTGGTCAGGACGTGAGCTGGGTGGGAATTCTATGTTGTGTGTCTAGTTTGTCTGTTTCTATGTTGGGTTAAATGTGTTGCCTGATATGGTTCTCAATTAGAGGCAGGTGTTTGACGTTTCCTCTGATTGAGAACCATATTAAGGTAGGCTGTTCTCACTGTTTGTTTGTGGGTGATTGTTCCTGTGTCAGTGTTGGTGCTACACGGGACTGTGACGGTTAGTGTGTTTTGTCAGTTTGTATAGTGTCTTGTTTTGTTTGATTAAATTCATTATGTCTAATTACCACGCTGCACATTGGTCCTCTGATCCTTCTCGCCTCTCCTCGTCTGAGGAGGAGGACGACGTAGACTGCCGTTACAATTCTCCCTATTGTCAGTTGAGTAGCCTCCACTGGCAAGATAATGAAGAAATTACTTGCAAAATGATCCTGTTTGTATGTACTCCCCCTTTCCTACTTTTTTATTACATTTCATTAGCTCAATTTAAGAGTATATGCAATGATTTTAATCTGATCTCAAAACCCACACGGCTGAATGTGAAAAACCCTGTTAACTCCTCCCTGATTGATTTCTTTCTTTCTTTTTTTCTTTTTTTTTTACAGGGTGGATCAGCTTAATATTGTGGAAAGATTGTTGCTTCCATCAATGTAATTGTCTGCATCATTTCCAATCCCCCATATATTTTTTGGGTAAATACATGTATCCATATACATACACATATGCAAACATATACACATATACACACATACGTACACATACCTATATAGATATACATACTTTATTTAGACTATACCTTTATTATTCCCCGCAAACCCTACCACCCTTCCCCCAATTGGAGTAAACTAATAAACACTAACACTTAGGCTTCTAACTTCAGTTTATACATCTTATACACATTTTACAGACACAATCTATTTTACAATAGTTATATTTTGTTTGTTTTTAGTCCTTCCTCTATTTCTGATGTCCATCCAGTTTGATTTTTATTTGTAACTGTGCTATTTCACAAAATTTCTGAACCTATATACATTTTACAGACCCCGTATGTTTACATTGGTTATCTTGTTATTAGTCCCACCCTTCAGCTCCATTCAACCCCTCCCATCTATCTCTCAACCATCCATCCACACCATCCATTTTGGATTTCTATTTGACATATATTTTTCAACTGTGCTGTGATGTTTCACAAAAGTACTGAACCTTTCTATTTTCATAGCTTCAACAGATTGTAAATTAAAAATAAAAATGTTTGCTAAAAAAAATATTATATTATTGATTGATTGAATATGGCTTTTCAAATCACCCAGTATTGCTGTCTGCAGCGTTAGTTCTAGGTAAATGTTGCAATTCTTCAGCCATTCCTGGACCTGTGACCAAAAATTAGCTACATATGGACAATACCAAAATAAATTATCTTATGACTCTGCCTCCTCACAACAAAATCTGCAGAGCTGGGAAGATTGTATCCCCCATATATATAATATTTTATTGTTTGCAAGAACTTTGTATAGTCATTTAAATTGAATAATTCAAAGTTTTGAATCCGGCGTTGTTTTGCGTATCAATTCATTAACCATGTGCCATGGAATGGGTACATCGAAAATCTCTTCCCAACTATTTAGCAATTTATATGGCACAGCTGTCAGTTTTTTGGTCCTTAAATGAAATTGGTATTTGTTTTTATTTATCACACCTTTAACCATTTACGTTCTTTAATAAGGGGCCGACATAAAATAACAATATTTTGGAGATTATTTCCTTTTCAAACAACCAAAAGTGAGCAGGTGTAATCTGAATAAAGGGAAAAAGGCCATTCTTGAACAGGATGAGACATTCCTACCAATTTACTAGAGAACCAGTTTGGATTTAAGTATAACTTTTGTATGACTGATGCCTTTAGTGAGAGGTCGAACGCTTTAATATTTAATAATTTCTGCCCTCCGAATTCATATTCGTTATATAAATAGGCCCTTTTAATTTTGTGTGGCTTGCCATTCCAAATAAAATAAAATAAAATTTGTTCATATAATTTAAAAAGCAGGTCACTAGGTATAGGCAAAACCATAAGCAAATAGGTAAACTGTGATATGACTAAAGAGTTAATCAGGGTGATTTTTCCACAAATAGACAGGTATTTTCCTTTCCATGGTAGCAAGATCTTATCTATTTTTGCTAACTTTCTATAAAAATGTATTGCAGTGAGAATTTCTTTCTTTTTGGATTTGTATACCGTGTATGTCCACATCTCCGTCAGACCATTTAATTGGTGAACTACACGGTAATGTAAACTTAGAATCTTTTAGTGATCCAATACGTAATATAGTACACTTATCACAATTTGGTTTTAATCCAGAGAGGATAGCAAAAGTATCTAGATCCTCTATGAGGCCGTGAAGAGATTCTAATTGTGGTTTTAAAAGAAAACATGAATCATCAGCGTACACCTTAGTTTTCAAACAACAGATTTCTAATCCCTTAATATTATTGTTTGATCTAATTTTAACAGCTAACATTTCGATGGCAAAAATAAATAGATATGCTGATAGTGGACAACCTTGGTTTACTCTACTAGATAGTTTAAAACTTTCTGAGATGTAGCAATTATTTACTATTTTACACCTAGGGTTACTATACGGAACTTTAACCCATTTTATAACAGATTCCCCAAAAATGAAATATTCTAGGCATTTATATATATAAACTCCAGTCCAAAAGCCTTTTCAAATTCAGCTATGATAACCAGGTCTGGTGTCCCCGATATTTCATACTATTCTACTGTTTCCAGTACTTGTCTTATATTATCTCCAATGTATTGTCCATGTAAAAAAACTGTCTGATTAGGATGAATAATATCTGACAATACTTTTTAAATTCTATGCGCCAAGCATTTTGCTAGGATTTTTACATCACAACACTGAAGTGTAACTTACCCCTACCTCTGAGGAAGTACAGTTCCCGCTCAGCCCAGTCAAAACTGTTCGCTGCTCTGGCACCCCAATGGTGGAACAAACTCCCTCACGACGCCAGGTCAGCGGAGTCAATCACCACCTTCCGGAGACACCTGAAACCCCACCTCTTTAAGGAATACCTAGGATAGGATAAAGTAACCCTTCTAACCCCCCCCCCCCCCCCCCCCCCCTTAAAAGAGTTAGATGCACTATTGTAAAGTGGTTGTTCCACTGGATATCATAAGGTGAATGCACCAATTTGTAAGTCGCTCTGGATAAGAGCGTCTGCTAAATGACTTAAATGTAAATGTAAATGTGTAAGAGGTCTCCAATTTTTTAAATGGACTGGATCTTTATATATACCCCTTGGGTCCTGTTTCAGTAAAAATGATATCAGACCTTCTTGCTGCGTGTCTGATAATTTACCATTTATATAGGTGTGGTTAAAACATGCTAATAATGGTCCTCTGAGTATATCAAAAAAAGTTTTCTGTACTTCCACTGATATGCTATCCAGCCCTGGAGTTTTCCCCGCCTTAAAGACTTTAATTGCATCAAGAAGTTCCTCCTCTGTAATTTGGCCTTGACATGAGACTTTCTGTACAGATTAAAATTTTACATTATTATTAGGCCATTCCAAGTAGTTCCAGTTAGTGGAGATGGAGGAGACGAAAACATATTCTTAAAGTACTTCCTCTTTCAAAATATATTTCGGTGAATCATGCGTGACTCCATCATTTGTAACATGTTTCAATAAAAAAAGTTTGGTAGCATTTCTATTTTGAAGATTGAAAAAGGATTTGGTGCATTTCTCCCCATATTCCATCCAGTTCGCTTTATTTTTATAATATATTACACTGGATCTTTCTTGAATAAGTTCCTCCATTTCTTTTTGTTTTTCCTCTAACTTATTCTGTGCCTCTATGGTACCGTTTTTATTGTTATCTAACTGTGCTGTTAGTCCTTCAATTTCCTTTGTTAATATGGACTCTTTTGATCTAAATTGCTTTTGTTTTATAGATGAATACTGAATTGCATGGCCTCTAATTTAAAAGTGTCCCATACAATAAAGGGATCTGCTGTACCTATGTTATATCTGAAAAAGTCAGTTATACATTTGTCTGTCCTATTTCTAAACAATTCATCATCTAGTAGGCTTTGATTAAATTTACAATATCCTCGCCCACGTGGAAATTCTGTAAGAGTAATATATATGCCAATTATGTGATGATCCGACCGCATTCTGTCCCCTATCAACACTTTTAAAACGTTTGGTGCTAGAGAGAATGGCATAAGAAAGTAGTCAAGGTGACTAGCTTGATTAAGCCTCCGCCATGTATTTCTCACTACGTCAGGATATTTAAGTCTCCATATATCCACTAATTCCAATATATCCATGACATTCATGATTTCCTTAAGTGTCTGAGGGTGATAGTTTGTAGTGTGATTTCCTTTACGGTCCATAGAGGTATTTAAGACCGTATTAAAATCTCCCACTATAATAATAGAGTCTTGTGTTGCTTGTAGATTTGATAAATTCTTATATATATTTTCAAAGAAGCTTGGATCATCATTATTTGGACCGTATAGGTTAATAAGCCATATCTGTTTATTCTCCAATAGCATATTTAAAATAATCCATCTACCTTGATTTCATTATTACTAATAACCCCCATAAATATTTGTCTAGTGTTGTATTTGCATATGATATCAGTGATCATTGTCCCCTAGTATGTATTAGAGATACGAAAAAGGGAAATACTAATCCTCGTTTGATTTAAGAGAAAATGTAAAAAGCTTTCTCCTCAAGAGAAATTTTTACATGACAAGCTTTGCTCTGATTTAGAGTATTCCAGACCCAAAGTTGACTCAAGAATATGTATCCCCCATATGTATTCCTCTGGCAGATAAACATGCTCCTTTTAACCTCTAATTCCTCCCAAACCCGGATCCGGGAGCACCCCATCAGTAAAAAAGCTGACTAGCATAGCCTAGCATAGCGTCACAAGTAAATACTAGCATCTAAATATCATTAAATCACAAGTCCAAGACACCAGATGAAAGATACACATCTTGTGAATCCAGCCATCATTTCTGATTTTTAAAATGTTTTACAGGGAAGACACAATATGTAAATCTATTAGCTAACCACGTTAGCAAAAGACACCACTTTTTTTACTCCACCATTTTTTTACTGCATCAGTAGCTGTCACAAATTCGACCAAATAAAGATATAAATAGCCACTAACCAAGAAACAACTTCATCAGATGACAGTCTGATAACATATTTATTGTATAGCATATGTTTTGTTAGAAAAATTTGCATATTTCAGGTATAAATCACAGTTTACCATTGCAGCCACCATCACAACTCTCACCAAAGCAACTAGAATAACTACAGAGACCATCGTGTATTACCTAATTACTCATCATAAAACATTTCTTAAAAATACACAGCGTACAGCAAATGAAAGACACAGATCTTGTGAATCCAGCCAATATTTCAGATTTTCTAAGTGTTTTACAGCGAAAACACAATATAGCGTTATATTAGCTTACCACAATAGCAAACATCACAACAGCATTGATTCAAGCCAAAAATAGCGATAACGTATAAACCACCAAAATATATTAATTCTTTCACTAACCTTCTCAGAATTCTTCAGATGACAGTCCTATAACATCATATTACACAATGCATATAGAGTTTGTTCGAAAATGTGCATAGTTAGCGGCACAAATCGTGGTTATACAATGAGAAAAGTTGCCAAGCTGCCCAGAAAATGTCGGGAGAAATCTTTGGAGGCACCTATTCTAATCAATAAATAATCATAAACTTGACTAAAAAAATACAGGTTGGACAGCAAATGAAAGACAAATTAGTTCTTAATGCAATCGCTCTGTTACATTTTTAAAATGAACGTTACTACAACATACAGCGTGCGTTAAAGCGAGGCTACACTGAAATTAATGGCGGCTTATGCATTTAACATTTTTCAACAGAACAACGAATTATCAGCATAAATAGTTCTTACTTTTTGATGAACTCCCATCAGAATCTTGGGAAAGGTGTCCTTTGTCCAAAAGAATCGTTGCTCGGTTGTAGAATGTCCTCTTCAACGTTGCAATTAGCAGTAAACATTAGCCATGTGGTCCAGACATCACCAACTCCCTAGAACGCAACACTAATAAATATCCGAAAATCGCAATATACTGACATAAACTGATATAATTCGGTTTAAAATAACAACATTATGATGTCTTTAACACCTATATCGAATAAAAACACAGCCAGATATTTCTAAGAGTTATAACCGAAGGTTCTAGTACGACATGCCAAGGTCCTTCCTGCGTCAGAGCAAAGAGGGAAAAGACCAGTACTTTTCTTCCCAAGCCATTTATAACCTTTCAGATCTACGTAGAGACTCCATTTCAAGTCTCACTATTCGCTAACAACCAGGGGAAGGCGTATGCAGTGCATCTCAACCAATAGAAGACAGGCAGATTTATAAACAGATCTGAGAACAGCCAGCAAAATTTTGCATTCTCACATCCACATAGGAAAATTGCTCTAAGTCCAGTTCTGTTTCACTCACAGATATAATTCAAACGGTTTTAGAAACTAGAGAGTGGTTTCTATCCAATAGTAATAATAATATGCATATTGTACGAGCAAGAATTGAGTACGAGGCAGTTTAATTTGGGAACGTAATTATTACAAAGTGCTAACAGCACCCCCTATTGACAAGAAGTTGTTTAAACAATTCAGAGTCAAAGATAGAGCTAACCCTTGGTTTGCTTTGGATTTATCTATCTCATCCAGATGAGAAATCAGGCCCGGGGCAAAGTAAGAAAAACTGACTCTTTGGTGGACTGCCAATCGATCAGATAATTGAGAAACAGATGTACTATCTCGATTAAAAAAGCTAAATCAGGCTACTCTTTAAGCTCTGGCATCATAACTGAGAAGAATGTGATAAATTATGCTTTTAATCATCATTTTATCTTGGCAGGCTTTTTATTTGAGAGAAACAGTGATTTAATTGACCCTGGTCAGTCAATCGACTGCTCTTCCCTCTGCCAGCCTTTAGCTGACTCAACGATTAACCCGTCAACTTCTAGTGAATCTTTGTTTTCATTTCAATAATTTACTACATGTGATGTGCTAGATGCCTTACCTAAGATTGATGTAAACTGTCTTCCCTAGCTAAAATATTACAATCCTTGATTCATTCTCAGCTAAGATCTTTCTTATCTTTGACATGTATCCTAAATCTACCCCTGTCGGGTTTTAGACAGGGGTATCTCTATCTCTGCTGAATCCCTAGTTATAAATGATGTGGTTAAAACTCCTCATGGCTAGGTGTCCTGCTAGCCACTTTCGGTGACACTGGAGGGCGTGCAATTCAAATAAATAAATCATAAATATTATAGATTTTAACATTTATGTACATATAAGTGTCTTATATGGGCTGAAAGCTTAAAATCTTGTTAATCTAACTGCACTGTCCGATTTACAGTAGCTACCACAACGAAAACATGCCATGCGATTGTTTGAGCACGGTGCCCCACATTAAAATATTTTTCCACCGGCACAGGTTTCATACATTCACATATAACGATTAAATATTCACTTACTTTTTGAAAATCTTCCTCTGATGTCATCCAAAGGGTCACAGCTATAACAAGAGGGGCGTTTTGTTAGATAAAATCCTTTTTTATATCCCAAAAAGTCTGTTTAGTTGGCGCCATAGATTTGAGTAATCCACTCGTTCAACTTGCAGAGAAAGGAATCCGGAAACCTACCCCTTTGTTTCAACAAGTCAATCTATGTTTCTATTTACTCCTCAGATACCCTAAAATGTAATCAAACTATAATATTTATTTCAGAAATAAGTATGTTCAATAGGAAACCGATTTTAGCAGGTGCGTAATGTCTTCATGGCGCACGCAAACACAAATTTCAAGACTGTGTCCCTCTACTAAAACTGATATTTCTTATTCGGTTTTGAAGTTACATGCCTGAAATCTTGAACATAGACTGCTGACACCCTGTGGAAGCCATAGGAATTGCATCCAGGGAGCTACTTGTCAATATGACCTTTTTCTTGCATTTCTAAGAGGATGGTCTCTAAAAAAAAAAGAATCTGGTTGGTTTTTCTTTGGATTTTCTCCTGCCATATCTATTGTGTTATATTCTCCTACATTGTTTTTACATTTCTACAACGTCAAATTGTTTTCTTTCCAATGGTACCAATTACATGCATATCCTGGCTTCAGGGCCTGAGCTACAGGCAGTTTACTTTGGGCACGTTATTCAGACAGGAAGTGGATAAAAAAGGGGCCTAGCCCTAAAAATCGAGCTTGTGTATGAATGTCCTCAAAACTCCTACTTGTCAGGAAGTCTGTCTAAGATATGGATTAGACGATTTTGTATGTCCTACCCTGACCTCTTTCTAAAATGTCTACACTGTGCAAAGTTTATTGAAACAGTTAACCCCTTTTAGGTGTCAACTTTGTTTGTATAATTTTTGTTGTTGTCTTGTTTGTATTTCATTGCAGTTAAAATTTGTGTGACTGTCCTTGTCTATCAGTGTTTTGTTACTTGTCATGTTTTGTGTTTTTTGTGGACACAAAGAAGAATAGCTACAGCTTCTGCAAAAGAAACAAAATAATTTAATAGAAATAGGAAATATAGGAAATGCATGTAATTTCAGTCTTCAGCACTGAGTAAACTTTTCTTGTGTGCCACAACAACTTGGGCACTTGCTTCTTGTATTTCGTGGGCTTGCTTAAGACAGGCGCTTGTCACTCCGATGTACCTTATTAAACTACAGTGCATAGGGGTATCATGTTAACCTTGTTAGCCTCCAGAACTCAACCAGTAGGCTACACACTTTCTGTGGCAGAGCTATCCTTAGACCAGTGGTTCCCAAACAGTGTGCCACGGCAGTGTGCCTTGAGGAACTCAGGTGTGCCACAAAACTTTTCCTCATCTAGATAAACATTTTTGAACACTCACCTAACCTGTGGAATGCATATGGAATGTTGACTTGGGAGCACTAGTGCTGGTCAGCTAATACAGTAAATGTTCCATGGTTACATTGTGGTTTCAAGTCCAGTGCGCTCAGGCTGTTATATTTGTGTCATTTTTCTTTGTCTGTGAAAGCCATTAGCATGTACAGGCAAGTCTGATTAGGCTTATCCAGAGTAATTTACTTCTTAATATATGGCTCTGGGCTTAGCTATAGCACAGCCTTTGCCATAGAAACAAACAGAGCATTGCTTTGTGTCTTTGGTTGCACCTTTACAATGCAGAAAACCGTTTGTCTGTAGCCCAAACCGTTAAGACCTATTTTACCGGAGCTATATTTTATTCTTACTGGCGCAGATTCGCGTTACGCTCTGAAAACCCCATAGAGTCGATTCCCGTGCGGAAATCTATTTATCACAATAAAAAAAATCCCTATCAAAAGCGGTTTGAGCTAGAGATATGTTTTTTTGTTGCATGGCGTGCATCTCAATCCACTGCATTCGCCGGGGTCGGCCTTCCGCATCTGTGGTGGAAAGTGACAGCGCTACAGCGGTGCAGTGGCGTGTATTCATAGATGCCAAGGGAAGCCATGCTTCCCAAAATATTTGACAATAAATTATTTTATAATTATTTCATTTTTAATCTTTCGTCACACTGTGTTTTCATAATTTTCTGTCAATTCACAAGTGACTGAATCTCACCGGAGAAATCATCTGAGCGAGGGAAACAGCGCCCCTTTGTCTCAGTATGTGTAGCCCATGTATCTGATGCTGTCTGGACCAAAAGAGTATAACATGTTGCTGCCGTAGAATTTGATTGATTGATGGCAAGAAGCATTTGCCCTCCCTAGATGAAGAAATTATGAAAGAATTAGCCAATCAGCATTGAGCTGAGCTCAAATGCAGGTTGTCCTGGTGCAGCAATACACCCCCCAAGGGAGGCCAGTTTGGATTTGGCTTCCAACCAATCAAATTACTTCCTTTGCAAAACATAATTTTCAGAAAAACGTGTCTGTTTCTGGTCTGCTTGTGTTGATATCCTGCAGTAGCTAGCTTGCTAAATTGACCCTTTCCTAAGCCAAGGATGGAGATGGGGTTTTGTACTTGTGGTTTTGACTTAATTCTTTGTACAGGCCAATGATTATGATGACGATTCTGTTTGAATCAAAAATGAATATATTGTGCCACTGGCCTGAGATGATTGAAGTTCAATATGTAGCCTAGATGTAGCATAGTAAGCTCACGTTAACTAGCTAGCTAGCTAAGTTAGCTAGTTCATTGTTGCCCATGTGAAGGAAGTCAGCCTAGCAAGCATTTAGCTAGGTAACCTATGACAACAAAAACTAAAAGTGTACTGTATGACAGAGCCCTAGACCATTTTGCCAACGTGAAAGACAGGAGGATGGCATTGGCGTTCAACTAGTCTACAAGTAGGGTGAGTCATGCACATATACACAGAAATCTGTACAATGGACAGCCACATGATATTTAGCAACATTGATTGGAGTTATTGAGTTGATTGAATTATTATCTTTGGTATCTTTAAGTTTGTTTTCACTGCATTAAACTAAGCATATATAGCCTTGTTGATTTGATGTTGTTTACATTTTTACGTTGAAATGGCGCTGGAATAGCGGTGCTTCTGTTGTCTTTGTGCTGACTTGCGGTAACTCCATGGTTCTAAATCAGTAGTTGTTTAGTAAACTGTCAAACATTCACTTGCTTGACCATGCTGCAGGTGATAACTGTGTGTATGCAATATTTGCTTTGTGGACTTCACAGGACAGATGTTGCTCTCCGGTTTTGTGATGAAACAAACGTTTGTGTGGTTGAATTTATTCCGCTACTGTATGACTGTTGTCTTTTCGTTGTCACTGCCTTATTGTCTATCAAGGTGGCATATGAAGGAATGGGTTGTAGAGCGACCAATGCAATTATCACAACATAAGTTGTAAAATTGCTTTTTTGCAACCCCTCTATCGGAATATGAGACTCTCACAAGAGACTAACACAATGCTGTTGTCCGTTTTGCTCTACGACCCCCAAAAGTGTCACAGGCAGCCTGGTACCGGGATGAAAAATGTATGGAAGTTAACTTTTTTTTCTTTCTTAGAATTCTCAGGTATAGGACAGACACTTCAAAACATACTTCCTTATGGATTGTTTTTACTATGGGTTTTTCCATGTATGCATCTGTTATTCAATGTGATTCTATAGGCTAATTGCAGTAAGGCCTAATTTAATGTCTAATTAAAAAAATAATAATAATAATAATAATTTTATACCTACAGGTGTCCTAAAATTCAAAAGCTAAATTATCCTTGGTATGACCATCTTTAAAAAAAGCCACATGTTAGATTAGTAGAGACCCTGGGCCCTTACACTATACGTTTTTTTAAAGGGGTACACACAAATTAACCATCATGATTAAGGAACTATTAAACCCACAAAAACTTTTGACACAGAAAATGGATGGTTAGCAGTATGGATCAGATGAGATGGAGGTCATTACCACTAGATACATTAATAGTGACATTTTGGGTGTGTCGCAGAATTTTATATCCCATCAAGGTATGCCACGGATCAAAAAAAGTTGGGGAATCACTGCCTTAGACCTTACAATTGATATGTTATTGACTTGTGTTCAATAAACATTCAGCACAAGGGTTCTGCTGCAACATGCATCTTACTATTGACACCCCAGACTCAGTAGTACAGAGCTTATACTATGTACAGTGCATTCGGAAAGTATTCAGACCACATTCCACATTCTGTTACGTGACAGCCTTATCCTAAAATGGATTGAATACATATTTTTCCTCATCAATCTACACACAGTACCCCATAATGACAAAGCAAAAACAGGTTTTGTGTCAAGGCACAGATCTGGGGAAGGGTACCAAAACATTTCTGCAGCGTTGAAGGTCCCCAAGAAAACAAGTGGCCTCCATCATTCTTAAATAGAAGAAGTTTGGAAGTACCAAGACTGTTCGTAGAGCTGGCTGCCCAGCCAAACTGAGCAATCTGGGGAGGAGGGCCTTGGTCAGGGAGGTGACCAAGAACCCGATGGTCACTCTGACAGTGCTCCAGAGTTCGTCTGTGGAGATGGGAGAAACTTCAAGAAGGACAACCATCTCCGCAGCACTCCACCAATCAGGCCTTTATAGTAGTGGCCAGATGGAAGCCGCTCCTCAGTAAAAGGCACATAACAGCCCCCTTGGAGTTTGCCAAAAGGCACCTAAAGGACTCTCGGACCATGAGGAACAAGATTGGCCTGAATTACAAGCGTCACACCTGGAGGAAACCTGTCACCATCCCTACGGTGAAGCATGGTGGTGGCAGCATCGTGCCGTGAGGATGCTTTTCAGTGGCAGGGACTGGGAGACCAGTCAGGATCGAGGGAAAGATGAACGGAGCAAAGTACAGAAATGTCCTTGAGGTCCAGAGTGCTCAGGACCTCAGACAATGACCCTAAGCACACAGCCAAGACAGCCCAGACGGACCTGAACCCAATCAAATATCTCTGGAGAGACCTGAAAATAGCGGTGCCACATTGAAAGTCACTGAGCCTTTCAGTAAGGCCATTCTACTGCCAATGTTTCTCGATGGAAACTGAATGGCTGTGTGCTCGATTCATACATCTGTCAGCACCAGTTGTGGCTGAAATAGCCGAATCCACAATTTTGAAGGGGTGTCCACATACTTTTGTATATGTATTGTATCTCTTTGTGTTTGACAGTGAATCTGGGAGAGACAGTTTGAGAGCGGCGGTAGGTAGGCAGGGTAGCGGATTGGGCTGCGTCGGGCTTAAGGAGGAGGTTAATGAGGAGGAGGGGGTGTGAGAGGAAAAGAGAGAGAGAGCCTGTGCTTTCAAGGTGTGTTATTTGTTCAAGGCTGTCCAAACATTTACAGAGCGCTGGCAGCCGAGGAATGCAGAGGCAGGACTGGGGCTGCAGCATGCGTGGGAAACCGCTGCTCTCCTCAACCTCTGCAGACTCGTTCCCCCTCGGGCAGAGTGTCAACACAGACAGTGCCAGAGATGTGTGGGCCTGATAGTGACAGGTCCCGTCAGTGGCCGTGCACACCCACACATAGACAGGCTCGCTCCCAGCGGCACACAGCCAGGCTTACCGCCCCTCCTCGCTGCAGACTGACACACAGTAAAGAGGGAGAAGCCAGAGGTGGCCAGCAACACCCCCCCCACACACACACACACACACACACACACACACACACACTTCAGACACACAATAGCACTAATAGACGCACACAAGCAGACGTGCTCATACATATACAGTAGACACACTCAACACTCAACAGTTTATAGCTTACATTGGTTCATTAAATTTGGTAAAATTTACACTTCAAAGGTTGCAATCAATTCAACAGTCATCTGTTTAATATTCTACAGATGGATGTACGTTTGAGAAAGCAAAAATATTCACCATATTCCTATCTATCTTAGCCATTTCCCTATCTACCTTAGCCATGCCAGGTGCACTTGGCATACTTGTCCTGTCATTACGATCAACATCAAAGCAGTTTTCATAATGATCACGGAAATCATTAGAATTTAGACTATTGTACTGCGGCTGAGTGACTTACTTAAACGTAACTATAAGTATATACCTCCAACTGTAAAAGCTGCCTCACCTCCCAAGACTAATGTTATGTGTGTCCTGAGAGCTCATCCACCTCTGTCCACAAGCAGGTTTAAGCTGCCCAGAGGGAAGATGTGACAAAGCACAACAAACGGCACAGTCCCAACTGGTTCCCACTAGGGTTGGGTGGTATACTGCATTTTACTATATACCGGTATTGATGCACGGACCGGTATGTGTTTTTACTTGACCTTCTTTAATGGTATTTCAGGTTTTGGTTTGTTAAATGTGATACGCCACTCCGTTTTTGTAGTTTACGTCGCTACTTGAGTCGTCTCTCTCCCTTTCTCACCAAGCCCCGTCCCTTCTCAATCAAGGAGCGCATTTGTTGTTGCTCAACCATGAGGTCATTTGCCGACCATTCACTCTTCAGTCTGCTTGGTCAATGCAGTAGATGCAACGATCTGTTGATAACAACAATGCTGCTTTCTTTCCGCTTAGCTTCTTAATATAAATCCTTAAGTGTTCTATAATTGCACTATTAGTTTGTGTATCTTACTCTCTGCAATGGCTAGTTTGTATTTTCTTAGCAAGTTGTGGCTAAAATAAATTGTGTTAGCCGCTAATGCTAATCGCTAGTTAGCTGTCTAGCTAGATAGCTAACGTAAACTCATCCCATTCCGTACAGATGTGCGCAACCGCGACATTCAAACGAGGCTACAAAGAAAACTAATGGGACTTTAGCGACTGTGTTGACTTCAAAATCGGGGGTGTGAACTACGTTTCTACTCAAGCGTTGATCGACATGGTAATGGCTCTATAGTATTGGAGAAAAGTAGAAAAAACTGACCCTCCGTTACATCGTGACGTGTCATGCCGTAACGTACAGCACGCATAAAGCAACTATTTCTGTCTTACAATCTCTCTCCACCAGGTGTAGCACTTCTCTCATCGTTTAAAAACAAGAAATGGACAGTGACGGGGGTAAGGGGGGGATACCTAGGCATTTTTTGCGTCATCACTGCGATCATGATTCTCAAAGCAGCTGTTTACTTCTGAAGATCACTTTAGCACCGCCCTAAAAACGCAATTCAAATTCGACACAAACCTTCAAATAGGTATGTAATGACACATTATATAAACTCTTTATAGTGTTTTATTTACAATTTAGAGGCGATAAGATGATAAGTTGGACAGATCGATTGAAAAAAGCAGTTTTCCCACATAACTCCTCTCCTTCTCACTATCATGCATTAGTTTCGCTTCCCCACCTGCCATTTTTAAAAAGACCCGAAGGAGCTCATTGCATTCTTGAATTATGCAGAAACGGGCAGCGTGGAGGTCTTGGCATGAATTCTGTTGTAAAGGGGAGAAATTGTGCTTTACAATGGTATTGAAATCACAGTTGATCTGGAAGTATTACGTTTTTGGGGCGCTAAAATAAGGTAAATTGTACGGACCAAGGCGATGTACAAAAGGAAGTGAGTTTACGTTAATATATGTACTGAGTCAGAGCAAATGTAGCTAGCTAATACCAGTGCTTGGTGTCGGCCTAAATCAGCATGTTGTTTGTGCAACAGCATCTTCTAAATCAGAGCGGAATAGGCGAAGCATGAATATGTTAGCTACACGAAGTAAGAGTTTTAGAACTCTTACATTCAGCTGAAAAAGAAATTAGCATTGCTACAAATGCTACAAAACGGTAGCGCAACGTTGATTCTCTATTGGCACGTGAGAGAGATAAAATATACATTTAATCAAAACTGTACCTACAAAATTATTTAGTAGACAAATGGAATGTCCAAGGGTCACCGTATGGATGCTATAGTCTCGCTTTAACCTGTTATGGCTGCAATCCCGTTAACGGGATAAGTGTCATCAACAACCACTGAATAGCATAGCGCTACATTCAATAAATATTACTAAAAATATTTATATTCATGAAATCACAAGTGCAATATAGGAAAACACACCTTAGCCTTTTGTTAATCCACCTGTCGTGTCAGATTTTGAAATTATGCTTTACAGCGAAAGCAATCCAAGCGTTTGTCTTAGTTTATCAATCGCTCGACAAAACATTAAGTACACTTAGCATCAAGTAGCTCGGTCACGAAAATCAGAAAAGCAATCAAATTAATCGTTTACCTTTGATGATCTTCGGATGTTTTCACTCACGAGACTCCCAGTTAGACAACAAATGTTCCTTTTGTTCCATAAAGATTATTTTTATATCCAAAATACCTCCGTTTGTTTGGCGCGTTATGTTCAGAAATCCACAGGAAAGAGCGGTCACGACAACGCAGATGAAAATTCCAAATAGTTTCCATAATGTCCACAGAAACATGTCAAATGTTTTTTATAATCAATCCTCAGGTTGTTTTTAAAATATATAATTGATAATATATCAACCGCAAATGTCTTTCACAGTAGGAGAGGGAAAAACAATGGCTGTCCAAACTCTGTTGCGCGAGCAAAACTCATGTGACCACTTGACGAGATGTTATCGTTCTGGCTCATTTTTCAAAATAAAAGCCTGAAACTATGTCTGAAGACTGTTGACACCTTGAGGAAGCGATAGGAAAAGGAAAATTGGTTCATATCCCTTTAAATCCAGCAAAGGGAGGCTATGGAACATGGAGTTGTCAAAATAGAAGCCACTTCCTGTTTGGATTTTCCTCAGGGTTTCGCCTGCAATATCAGTTCTGTTATACTCACAGACAATATTTTGACAGTTTTGGAAACTTTAGAGTGTTTTCTATCCAATACTAATAATAATATGCATATATTAGCAACTGAGACTGAGGAGCTGGCCGTTTATAATGGGCACCTTTTCATCCAAGCTACTCAATACTGCCCCTGCAGCCATAAAAAGTTAATCCAACGTCTAGAGTTTTAGCTAGGTGGCCGCAAGAAATTTAATTTTTTCCTTATCTTTACGGCCCTGTCAATCTGGTATGTGGTTCTTGGTAACGGCTGAACGGATCATGGCGAGAGGAGGGGAGTGTATTGTGTACCTTCAACCAAGTTGATTTGCGAAGATTCATCAACATTGCTGTCATATTGGCTTAGATGTGATGGTAGGAGGATTTGAATTTAACATTGAGCAGCAATAAATCCCTACTTATTGTGGGGGCTATCACCACCAC
Organism: Salvelinus namaycush; assembly: GCF_016432855.1. NCBI lineage: Eukaryota > Metazoa > Chordata > Actinopteri > Salmoniformes > Salmonidae > Salvelinus > Salvelinus namaycush. The sequence goes on from NC_052322.1 coordinate 9,620,608, forward strand.
AATATTTGACAACTTTTATTATTCAAAAACATCAAATACAGTAAAAAAAAAAATGAAAATATCGTGATATGATATTTTGGCCATATTGCCCAGCCCTACAATTCACAATTCTTTGTGGGGCTAAACACTTTTTTTTATATACAACATTATTCTGACAGGGCAGTATTAGAAGTAGGTTAATTGTAGTAGATGGTAGACAGGAATTGGAGAGGGATAGAGAAAGGAAGGGCACAGACCGCCAAGCCTTGAACACCCTCGAACACTGGCTACACCCTACTTCAGCACATAGGACTGAATCCTAGCTTGAGATGCATGCAGTTTAGCGCCTTGGGTGTGAGAAATGTGCTTTACTTATCAAATGTATTATTGTTAATATCACTCTTTTTCATAAATAATTGACATCAATGATTTGTGCGACAATGTGAGCATACAGATCTCAAGTTTGGATACTCGTGCCTATGTGTATATTTACAATTATTTAATTATTCCCTGAATAGATGATTGAAGTGTTTTAACAGTACATTGGGGATTGGTGTTGATAGCTTCATTATTGACTATGATGTCCCGTGTGCATTGTATGTGGTGAGTGCTGTGTCCTTGATGCTCTGGGTGTGGTGAATACTCCATGGGAGACAGAGAATGGTGGCGGAGGCCCTTCATTGAGGAACAGAAACTCTCATACAGCGTCGAGAGTGGGAGTGTCAACAATGGCCATTTATTTGTGCATGTTTCATTTTTGGTGTGTTTGAGAGCTGTTGGAATAATACTGTAGTAATCAAGACAGGATACAATTTGCATTAAAGAATGACTGCCGTTAAAAAGCAACGAATCCCTTTGAAAACTGCCTGTGTGGCATCGATATGAGTCAGAGACAGTTATTCTAGTGTCAAAATTGACTACAAAGTACAAAGTGTAATTTTGGTGATAAAGTCAGTCTCGTCTAAAATGGAGTTTGGAACTTCCGTGCGTCACAACGTGTAAATGAAGGTTGGGTTTTGATTGGACAATGTCCATTTACCCACTAACATGGGTTGAACAGCTGTGGTGATTTATCTCTATCCAATAGCATAAACAATGTGACAGATCTGCTCAGCAGCTCCAACTGTTAACCGAAGACAACACGTTGCGCATTTTTTTACTTGAATACTGCACCAAACACCTTAGTTAGATGTAAAATTGAACACAAAACAAAAAACTCACCCGGCAACTAAAACATCCTTGGCAAAAACGTCAAAATGAATTCCAGATTTATTGAGTTATCTTAGAATCATTCTGAGGATTTTGAGCAAGTGAAATGGGCTTCTGCATCTACAGTGTCTCATGGGGGACAAACATCATTAAACAAACGCAGACAGGAAACACACCTCCAAAACTGAAATCTTGTTTTCCTAATGAGCAACAGATAAACACGTGCCAATCGGCATGTTCTGTGGCTCTACAAGGTGCTACAGTACATGTACAATCTACAAAGTAGTAGTTCATTTAATTCAAGTTGTTTAACTAAGTGAAATATGTTTACTACATTTTAAACAATGAATAACAGTTTTATTTGATGGAAAATGCCTATTGCTTTATTTGCCTATTGCTTCATGTCAGTGATTAAGAAGACCATAATAATGTGTCCTGGTGGAAGCCTGCGAGTCCCAAGCATGAGAACCATGCGTTGTCGAAACCCACACCAGGAAACGCTGTGTAAATATATGCCGGGGCACTGAGTTGAGATAGGCTGATAACGGTGGTGAAGGTGGTGATATATGACACAGAAGGGTTCTAGGTGCATCCACAGGTCATTCCTCTCCGCTCACCTGTGCCTAATTTAACAAACATGTGAAGCCCCGACCTGGGTTACGGACCAGAGTGTAATGTAGGTCAAATATTGTCTATTGTGTACAGCACTTCAAATGTCTGCTTATGATACAGTATATACAGTATCTGGTAGGTAAAGGCCAGGATGTTGTATTATGAAGTATATTGCATTGACAGGGATAGGCACAGCAATGTGGAATGAAACGTGCTTAACCCCCCCCACACACACACACACGCACACACACACACACACACGCACACAGCACCTCTGTCGTGTAGCCCCAGACACCTGCCTTCCCGGCTCTGCTGGGGGGGTTTTGTGTTACACCGATGAGGCAACTTTCGACCAATGGGCTGGTGTGAGAACGGCAAGCGAGCGTGGTGGGAACTCTCCTCCCCTCTCGTTCTCCTTCTTTACTCTCTCTCTGTCTCTTTTACCTGGGAATCAGTGCTGCCTCAAGGAGGGGCAACCTGCAACCTGCCCGGTTACTGAATGAACACAAAACAAAAAACTCACAGGCAACAGATGAGTTACACAAGTCAAGTTTTCTTTGTTTTCTTTTTTTTCTCCCTCCATTTTTTTCTATTCATTCATGGCACACAGCTTTACATCTTGGCAGTATTGAAAAAAGAGAGAGAGAAAAAAGCGAAACAAAACAGGCAAAGTGTGGGAACTTTTCCTCCCACGTTTTCTTTCTTCCTAAATGCTTTTATCATTATTAACCATGCGTATGCAGCTATTTTTGCACCTGTGGCATTGCCTCAGAGGCTCAGTTCATTGACTCTTTGAAGAAATAATCACTCAAGAAAATAAAATTCAATCGTCAGTTTACTTTAGACATAATCCAAAACACGTTTAATGAAATAATAAATTAATACATAGCCGACTGAATTTGCTGTGGTGGTCCAAGGCTTTGTGTTGATCTATTTAAAAACCATCTTAGTGTAAATTAAGTCATATTTTGTTTCCTGATTTCAAAGTCAAAATATTGGAATAAAAATACCACAGCACACTGATAATGATGTAAACACAGTTAGATAAACGTTGTATTTTTGCCCGCAGCTAAACAGAGATTAAGCCTAGTCCTAGACTAAAAAGCACTTTCAATGGAGATTTTCGATTGAGCATGCTATTCAGTCCAAAACTGAATCAGTGTCTGGGAAAGCAGCCCTTAAAGTTTGAAAGAATTCCTCTGAATTGATTAAACCTCTAACGAGTCACAAACCCGGATCCGGGATCCCCCCCATCAAAAAAGCTGACTAGCATAGCCTAGCCTAAAGCCACAGGGATATCATATAATAAAATGTTCATGAAATCACAAGTCCAAGACACCAAATGAAAGATACACATCTTGTGAATCCAGCCATCATTTCTGATTTTTAAAATGTTTTACAGGGAAGACACAATATGTATTTCTATTAGCTAACCACCATAGCAAAAGACACAACTTTTTTTTTCCACCATTTTTTTCCTGCATAGGTAGCTATCACAAATTCGACCAAATAAAGATATAAATAGTCACTAACCAAGAAACAACTTCATCAGATGACAGTCTGATAACATATTTATTGTATAGTATATGTTTTGTTCGAAAAATTTGCATATTTCAGGTATAAATCATAGTTTTACATTGCAGCCACCAACACAACTCTCACCAAAGCAACTAGAATAACTACAGAGAGCAACGTGAATTACCTAAATACTCATCATAAAACATTTATGAAAAATACACAGCGTACAGCAAATGAAAGACAAAGATCTTGTGAATCCAGCCAATATTTCAGATTCTTTAAGTGTTTTACAGCGAAAACACAATTTAGCATTATATTAGCTTACTACAATAGCCAACCACACAGCAGCATTGATTCATGCACGTTAGCGATAGCGAATAAACCAGCAAAAGATATTACATTTTTCACTAACCTTCTCAAAACTTCATCAGATGACAGTCCTATAACATCATATTACACAATACATATATTGTTTGTTCGAAAATGTGCATATTTAGCGGCACAAATCGTGGTTATACAATGAGAATAGTAGCCAAGCTGCAAAGAAAATGTCGGGAGAAATCTTGGGAGAGGCACCTAATCTAATCAATAACTAATCATTAACTTGACTAAAAAATACAGGTTGGACAGCAAATGAAAAATACATTAGTTCTTAATGCAACCGCTGTGTTAGATTTTTAAAATTAACGTTACTACGACATACAGCGTGCGTTAAAGCGAGACCGCACCGAAATTAATGGCGGAATAGTAGTTTAACATTTTTCAACAGAACAACGAATTAACATCATAAATAGTTCTTACTTTTTGATGAGCTTCCATCAGAATCTTGGGCAAGTTGTCCTTTGTCCAGAAGAATCGTTGCTCGGTTGTAGATTGTCGCCTTCAACTTTGGAATTAGCAGTAAACATTAGCCATGTGGCGAAGACGTGTCCAACTCACTATAACGCAGCACAAAGAAATATCCGAAAATCGCAATATACTGATATAAACTGATATAACTCGGTTTAAAATAACTACATTATGATGTCTTTAACACCTATATCGAATATAATCAGAGCCGGATATATCTAAGGCCTATAAAGAGAGCTTTTCAGAATGCCATCCTGAGGTCTGTCTTGCGCCATGACGAACGTTGAAAAGAGTGCACCCCACGTTCCAAGACCCTTTATAAGGCCTCAGATCTGCCTAGCAACACCATTCCAATTCTCACTGCTTGCTGACATCTAGGGGAAGGCGTATGCAGTGCATGTCGACCAATAGAATACATGCAAATTAATAAACTGACCCTGGAACAGACTGCCTGATTTCAGATTTCTCACTTCCTGACAGGAAGTTTGCTCCAACTTGAGTTTTGTTTTACTCGCAGATATAATTCAAACGGTTTTAGAAACTAGAGAGTGTTTTCTATCCAATAGTAATAATAATATGCATATTGTACGAGCAAGAATTGAGTATGAGGCAGTTTAATTTGGGAACGAATTTTTACAAAGTGAAAACAGCGCCCCCATATTGACAAGAAGTTAATCACAGCCAACTTTAAAATCCTTCCAGTTGATGACTGGGAATCAGCACATCCAACAGTGCCTCCCAGTGAAAAAAATAGTGTTGCTTCTTAGAAAATGGGGTGGATCAGCTTAATATTGTGGAAAGATTGTTGCTTCCATCAATGTAATTGTCTGCATCATTTCCAATCCCCCATATCTTTTTTTTGGTAAATATATATATCCATATACCTACACGTACATACACATGCATACATATGCACACATATACACACATACGTACACATACCTATATAGATATACATACTTTTTTTAGAATATACCTTTATTATTCACCGCAAACCCTACCACCCTTCCCCCAATTGGAGTAAACTAATAAACACTAACACTTAGGCTTCTAACTTCAGTTTATACATCTTATTCACATTTTACAGACACAATCTATTTTACAATAGTTATATTTTGTTTGTTTTTAGTCCTTCCTCTATTTCTGATGTCCATCCAGTTTGATTTCTATTTGTAACTGTGCTATTTCACAAAATTTCTGAACCTATATACATTTTACAGACCCCGTATGTTTACATTGGTTATCTTGTTATTAGTCCCACCCTTCAGCTCCATTCAAACCCTCCCATCTATATCTCAACACCATCCATTTTGGATTTCTATTTGCCATATATGTTTCAACTGTGCTGTGATGTTTCACAAAAGTACTGAACCTTTCTATTTTCATAGCTTCAACAGATTGTAAATTAAAAATAAACATTTTTGCTAAAAAAAAAATTATATTATTGATTGATTGAATATGGCTTTTCAAATCACCCAGTATTGATGTCTGCAGCGTTAGTTTTAGGTAAATGTTGCAATTCTTCAGCCATTCCTGGACCTGTGACCAAAAATTAGCTACATATGGACAATACCAAAATAAATTATCTTATGACTCTGCCTCCTCACAGCAAAATCTGCAGATCTGGGAAGATTGTATCCCCCATATATATAACATTCTATTGGTTGCAAGAAATTTGTATAGTAATTTAAATTGAAAAATTCAAAGTTTTGAATCCGGCGTTGTTTTGAATGTTTTGCGTATCAATTCATAAACCATGTGCCATGGAATGGGTACATCGAAAATCTCTTCCCAACTATTTAGCAATTTATATGGCACAGCTGTCAGTTTTTTGGTCCCTAAATGAAATTGGTATATGTTTTTATTTATCACACTTTTCTTTAACCATTTATGTTCTTTAATAAGGGGCCGACATACAAGTTCCTTGCTTTTTCCTCTTCTACTTGCCTCTTCCATTTTTGTGCTAATGCTGCAATTAGTTTATTGTAATTTTGGGTAGAGCAGACATTTCCATATGTCTGTGTTAGCTGCATGTGTTACATAACTCCACCAGTCCTGTTTATGATCTCATTCACTAAAATTATAAATTTTTGGAGATTATTTCCTTTTCAAACAACCGAAAGTGAGCAGGTGTAATCTGAATAAAGGGGAAAAGGCCATTCTTGAACATAGGATGAGACATTCCTACCATTTTACTAGAGAACCAGTTTGGATTTAAGTATAACTTTTGTATGACTGATGCCTTTAGTGAGAGGTCGAACGCTTTAATATTTAATAATTTCTTCCCTCCAAATTCATATTCGTTATATAAATAGGCCCTTTTAATTTTGTCTGGCTTGCAATTCCAAATAAAATGGAATCTTTTTTGTTCATATAATTTAAAAAGCAGGTCACTAGGTGTAGGCAAAACCATAAGCAAATAGGTAAACTGTGATATGACTAAAGAGTTAATCAGGGTGATTTTTCCACAAATAGACAGGTATTTTCCTTTCCATGGTAGCAAGATCTTATCTATTTTTGCTAACTTTCTATAAAGATGTATTGCAGTGAGATCATTTCTTTCTTTTGGGATTTGTATACCGTGTATGTCCACATCTCCGTCAGACCATTTAATTGGTAAACTACACGGTAAAATTTGCATTTTCTAGTGATCCAATACGTAATATAGTACACTTATCACAATTTGGTTTTAATCCAGAGAGGATAGCATAAGTATCTAGATCCTCCATGAGGCCGTGGAGAGATTCTAATTGTGGTTTTAAAAGAAAACATGAATCATCAGCGTACAATGACACCTTAGTTTTTAAGCCATGGATTTCGAATCCCTTAATATTATTGTTTGATCTAATTTTAACAGCTAACATTTCGATGGCAATAATAAACAGATATGCCGATAGTGGACAACCTTGTTTTACTCCTCTAGATAGTTTAAAACTTTCTGAGATGTAGCAATTATTTACTATTTTACACCTAGGGTTACTATACATAACTTTAACCCATTTTATAAGAGATTCCCCAAAATTGAAATATTCTAGGCATTTATATATTAACTCCAGTCGTACTTTATCAAAAGCCTTTTCAAAATCAGCTATGAAAACCAGGCCTGGTGTCCCCGATATATCATAATATTCTATTGTTACCAGTACTTTCCAGTAACCTGTCTGATTAGGATGAATAACATCTGACAATACTTTTTTAATTCTATGCGCCAAGCATTTTGCTAGGATTTTTGCATCACAACACTGAAGTGTAAGAGGTCTCCAATTTTTTTAATGGACTGGATTTTTATATGGGGCGGTGGGTAGCCTGGTGGTTAGAGCGTTGGGACTAGTAACCCAAAGGTTGCAAGATTGAATCCCTGAGCTGACTAGGTAAAAATCTGTCGTTCTGCCCCTGAACAAGGCAGTTAACCCACTGTTTATAGGCCGTCATTGAAAATAAGAATTTGTTCTGAACTGAAGGTAAAATAAAAAAATATATACTACTTGGGTCCTGTTTCAGTAATAATGATATCAGACCTTCTTGTCACGTGTCTGATAATCTACCATTTATATAGGTGTGGTTAAAACATGCTAATAATGGTCCTCTGAGTATATCAAAAAAAGGTTTTGTATACTTCCACTGGTATGCTATCCAGCCCTGGAGTTTTCCCAGCCTTAAAGACTTTAATTGCATCAAGACGTTCCTCCTCTGTAATTTGGCCTTCACATGAGTCTTTCTGTACAGATGTTAATTTTACATTATTATTAGGGGAAAAATCCATACAATTAGCTTCAGTTAGCGGAGATGGAGGAGACTGAATCGAAGACATATTCTTAAAGTACTTTACTTCCTCTTTCAAAATATTATTCGGTGAATCATGCGTGACTCCATCATTTGTAACATGTTTCAATACATTTTTTTAGCATTTCTATATTGAAGATTGAAAAAGAATTTGGTGCATTTCTCCCCATATTCCCTCCAGTTTTCCTTATTTATATAATATATTACACTGGATCTTTCTTGAATAAGGTCCTCCATTTCTTTATGTTTTTCCTCTAACTTATTCTGTGCCTCTATGGTACCGTTTTTATTGTTATCTAACTGTGCTGTTAGTCCTTCAATTTCCTTTGTTAATATGGACTCTTTTGATTTAAATTGCTTTTGTTTTATAGATGAATACTGAATTGCATGGCCTCTAAAGGCACATTTAAAAGTGTACCATACAATAAGGGGATCTGTTGTACCTATGTTATGTCTGAAAAAGTCAGTTATAAATTCTTCTGTCCTAGTTCTAAACAATTTATCATCTAGTAGGCTTTGATTACATTTCCAATATCCTCGCCCATGTGGAAATTCTGTAAGAGTAATATATATGCCAATTATGTGATGATCTGACTGCATTCTGTCCCCTATCAACAATTTTTTAACTTTTGGTGCCAGAGAGAATGGCATAAGAAAGTAGTCAAGACGACTAGCTTGATTAAGCCTCCGCCATGTATATCTCACTAGGTCAGGGTATTTAAGTCTCCATATATCCACTAATTCCAATATATCCATGACATTCATGATTTCCTTAAGTGCCTGAGGGTGATAGTTTGTAGTGTGATTTCCTTTACGGTCCAAAGAGGTATTTAAGACCGTATTAAAATCTCCCACCATAATAATAGCAATAGAGTTGATAAATTCGTATATATATTTTCAAAGAAGCTTGGATCATCATTATTTGGACCGTATAGGTTAATAAGCCATATCTGTTTATTCTCCAATAACATATTTAAAATAATCCATCTACCTTGATGATCTGTTTGGACAATTTGCACATTTGGATCAAAATGACTGTTAATTAAAACCATCACCCCTTTTGAATTTCTTTGCCCATGGGATAAATATATTTAGCTCCCCCCCCAGTCCTTTTTCCACAAAACTTCATCTGAAATTGTTGAATGAGTTTCCAGTTTCCTGATCGTCTTTTCTTATTATCTGCTAAGCCATTACAATTATAATTGGCTTTACTTATTTCACCACTTACCATAATGAGACACAACTTTCAATTCTATTTATCAAAATATATGTTTGTAAACATACCATTAAAAAGTAACATGGCCTCCCGGGTGGCGCAGTGGTCTAGGGCACTGCATCGCAGTGCTAGCTGCGCCACCAGAGTCTCTGGGTTTGCGCCCAGGCTCTGTCGCAGCCGGCCGCGACCGGGAGGTCCATGGGGCGACGCACAATTGGCATAGCGTCGTCCGGGTTAGGGAGGGTTTGGCCGGTGGGGATGTCCTTGTCTCATCGCGCTCCAGCGACTCCCGTGGCGGGCCGGGCGCAGTGCGCGCTAACCAAGGGGGCCAGGTACACGGTGTTTCCTCCGACACATTGGTGCGGCTGGCTTCCGGGTTGGAGGCGCGCTGTGTTAAGAAGCAGTGCGGCTTGGTTGGGTTGTGCTTCGGAGGACGCATGGCTTTCGACCTTCGTCTCTCCCGAGCCCGTACGGGAGTTGTAGCGATGAGACAAGATAGCGATTGGCGATTACTAGCGATTGGATACCACGAAAATGGGATAATTTTTTTTTTTTTTTAAGTAACATGATGATTGAGTGTCTATATAGCTGTACCATGATATTTGCTTTGCTACTAAGTAAACCTCCAATTGGTCCCCACTATTCCATCCGCTAAAAGCTATCCTCATCCCGAGTTTGGTTGTCATCCCAATTCCCGGCAGACCACCCCCGACCCCTCGTATCCCATAGCCCTGAAAAGACTGGGATCCATCCTTCGAAAGAGCACACAGTGCCAATTTCAGAACAGAAGTAGATCAACCGCAAAATGAATTTCATCAACCTCACCTCGATATGTATTATACATAGCCATCAAAAAATAAATGTACAAAAAAAAATCCTGTTTCTTATTTTCCATAATTAGCTATTAATATTTGTAGCAATGTAGGCAATTTATGCAAAGGATTTTACCTCTCACCAGTCTCGCCATTATCAATTATTGTGAATCATCCTATATTGTCCCAAACATATTTTACTCCTTCGCAACAGTTGTGGGATAAGCACATACACCCACACACTCAACCCTTTCCCCCCACACAACCATATGCTCACATTCTCAACAGTTGCACCATCCCAGAGCACAACTCAAGAAAGGTCTTGGTTTACGAATGCATATACAGTTGCAGCTGTATGAGAAGGCCTGCAAGACTGTGCACAAAAATGGGCAGAAATTGAGAGATTTTATTAACCATTGTCACGTCTTAGATGGAGGTCAAATATATACCTTTTCCCTGAAACACCCACAACACGGTCCCCCGTATTGACCATATTCCCAAGCATATCCATGCAGTCAGACTTTTGATTTTCTGCCACCAGGGCCACAATAATATACCCCCTCTCTGAATGTCCGAGTGTGACCCCCTCCCCATGGGTTACTGCAGCTAGTGTTGCCAGCACTGCCACTGCCTGGGTGGGGGCACCCCACCGGAATCCCCACCGGCTAGGTACAAGGTCGTCAAGGTTCTCATTATCAGCTTTGAGAGTTTCCTTGTATAGTATGCTCTCCCTTTAGGGTGCTTTGGCTTTGCAGGACCAACCCTGCCAAGCAGGCTCAGAATCTCGATGGGGCAGTGCTGCTCTAGGTCTCTGACTGCATTTTGGCTGCATACATACCTCTTACAGCAGGCCCATAAAACAGTTAGGGACTTCTCCTTAGTATCTGAGTCATTCAGGTGGGTGTCTAGGGTATAGGGTTGTGGACCGTTCCATGAATATAGGATCATAAATAAATAATATATCTAATTTCTTTAAAAAATGTAGGTCCCCATGATAGGACAATAAATACATTCAATGTATAATTTATCTTAAAACACTGTTCCACCATGATAGGACAATAAATAAATAAGACGTATAATTCATTATAAAAAGTATATCCATCATCTGAACAACATTGAAAGCTCTCTCACACCCCCGCTCAGAGCAACACATTGGTTGTGGGATATGCAACCATTTCCTTTCTCACTCAACGTCACACTTTCCCAAACATAAAAAACCACACACCACACCATCTACACATACTGTGCCTTCTGTTTACTGAGTTTTAATCTTCACCATGTTGAATTAGTGCTTTTGTGTTTCAATTAGTTATATTTGAATATATATAGAAAAGCTATATTTTTTATTGTATTATTGCAATCCAATTCATTATTTTCCTCGTCTATAAGAACTTTGTAATTTTTTAAATAGCCATGGAGTAGTCTTTGTGTCTCTGAACAACGAATGTACTGTATTTGATGTTTATGACTTCAACCAAGTCATAGACTGTTGTTATTAAGTTTCACAGCAGTTTTACAGTGGTAACACAAGTAGAATTTTAGAGTGTGGTTGTGTGTATGCCCGCAAGCATGTACGTATGAGTAGGGGTGGCTTGTCACTCATGAGGCATGTCACTCCTCTCCTTAGCCCTCAGCACCCTTCTTAAAGAGGCCCATGCATTGTGAATGAGTGATGGCAGGATAGACACCTACGTGTGAAACCCTCCATCCTCCATTTTACTGCCCCCTGCACCGTTCCCCAGCCACTTCACTACCCCATAAACACAAGGAAAAGCCTGACATTGCACTTCAAATGACAGCGCTTGCACCTCATTCAAGCCTCTACTTAAGCCATTGTGATGAAGAGAGACTTGGCTTTGTTAGAGGTTCATAGTGTTTAAGAAACAAACTAAAGACCACAATGGACCTGGTGCTGCTTCCTGGGTACACCGTGTGGTTTTACGTCTTCCTGAAGGCAAGTGCATTTTCATGATGTCATTTCAGATTACAAAAAAGTTATCACTGGTAGCATCCTGTGCATGTGCCTGTATAGTTGGTGATGGTGACTTAACTGGTACAACATTTTACATCATTTTATAAAGTCAATAAAGCAGTTAAGGTTTACAACCCAACCAAAACCTACCAGTCAATTATTTCTAATAAGATACACTAATTGTATTTTATATGTGAGTACTAATCCTCACGTCTTTAGACTTTAGCGAGCCCATTTACAATGTTGACTTGATTTAGGTTCCGAAGAGTGGATGAGAGTTATTTTTTGAAGGATTCAGAAGAACATTCACGGGGAGATGTCAGGAGTTTCAGCCAGGTTTTGGTCCATGATGCCCATGGGGGTAACATAATTGTACATTCCAAATAGTACCGTATTCCCTTTATAGTGCACTACTTTTGACCAGAACCATAGAACTCTGGTGAAAAGTAGTGCACTATGTAGGGACTAGGGTGTCATTTGGGATATTACCATGAAGGTGCATAGGGCAGATGAATCACTACAATGGCTGTCCTCTCAGTCCTTTCAACCCACTGCATCAACGCTGTGATGAATGGATGACGTACAGTAGGCTGGATGGTGGGTAAAGACCATTACGGCGTAACAAGAGGTTACATATGTTGTACAACCTGCATCATCCTACTAGTTACATACTGTATGTACAGTTTAGTTGCCCACATCATAACTAGGCTACATCCACTCACAATGTCCATACAAGTTTGTTATAGAGCTACCAGCCTAGTAGGAACAGCCATAGGTAATTGTGGGAAGAAATTACACTACTGAAGCATTGTTACAGCTTTAGTTAACTAAATACACTGCGTCACCCATGTCAAAGGGGTTAACATCTTGTGTTAGATCATCAATGCTTATAATCAGGCACGTGCACAGATGGGGGTCTACCTGTGCCCGAGCAGCACCTTCCCCTTTGCCCTCCCACGTGCCAAGTGCCCTTTTGGGTGGTGGTATAATAAAATAAAAATGTATACAGTTGCTGTTTTGAACCCACTGTCCCTAAGTTTGCCAGCCCCCCACCCAATGCCCGTCCGATGGTCTGCTTTGTAAGGAGCTTGCATGGGCCCGTTTGTGCCTTTTTCCCAGTCTGCCCTGTAAAGAGATTGCGGGCACCTGGTATCCAAACATGCATGGCTTTAGATTTGGTCACTGGTCGAGTCTGTGTAGCAAGCTACATAGTTTAAATATCAGCAGTACTGCCACAGCAGAATAAAGCCCTTCTTCAGTCAGGAGTTGCACTTGTGTGTCAGGGCAGAACAGAAGATACAGTGCTGTGAAAAAGTATTTTCCCCCTTTCTAATTTCCTCTACTTTTGCATATTTTGGATACTGGATGCTCTCAGATCTTAAACCAAAACCTAATATTAGATTAAGGGAACCTGAGTGAACAAATAACACAATAATTACATACTTATTTCATTTATTTCATAAACAAAGTTATGCAACACCCAATTGTGAAAAGTAATTGCCCCATTACACTCAATAACTGGTTGTGCCATCTTTAGCTGCATTGACTCCAACCAAATGCTTCCTGTAGTTGTTGATCAGTCTATCACATTGCTGTGGAGCAATTTTGGCCCACTCTTTCATGCAGAAGTGCTTTAACACAATGACAATTGTGGGTTTCAAGCATGAACTGCTCATTTCAAGTCCTGCCACAACATCTCAATTGGGATTAGGTCTGGACTTTGACTAGGCGATTCCAAAACTTAAAATGTATTGCTTTTTAGCCATTATCATGTAGACTTGATTGTGTGTTTTGGATCATTGTCTTCCTGCATGACCCAGCTGCTCTTCAGCTCACAGACGGATGGCCTGACATTCTTCGGTAGAATTCTCTGATACAGAGCAGAATTCATTGTTCCTTCTATTAAGGAAAGTCGTCCAGATCCTGAGTCAGCAAAGCATCTCGAAACCATCACACTACCACCACCATGCTTGACCGTTGGTATGAGGTTCTTACTGTGGAATGCAGTGTTTGGTTTTCGCCAGGTATAATGGGACCCATGTCGTCCAAGGGGTCAAATACTTTTTCACGGCACTGTATATCCAGGTCTCGAAATTAAGGGTGCGCTGTCATCCCAGGGACAATAAGAAATATGTCTGTGACGATTCAAAACAGACTCTGGGACAGTTCGGTAATGATGGGTAAAATCCCAAATTCATAAAACCACGGTTACATCTGAAAATGTCACAATGGAATAGATGGAATAGATCACAGCATTAAACTTCAAATGTTGATAATCTGTAACTATAATTTTTGGACATTATAAGTGCAGAAATGCGCACACGATGGTGCGCGCCAATGCTCCACAATGCAATTAGCGGGGAAAAACAATTGTGAAAAACTCACCATGAAAGTGGTTTCATATGGCAGTCAGATGGAAATATTTGTAAGAAATTTCGAAAGATCTAAAAATGTAACAACAAGGATGAGTTCCTAATATGACTAATAATGATGCGCGGGTCAGCTGTTTGTTCACCTGCATCTGCCAGGAATTGCTAATAATCCATCAGCAATATGTGATAAAGTGAAAATCTGAGGCCCGCACCCAACCATGCAAATATATAAGAGTATTTTAGTCAGAGATGGCAGAACCATTTTTTTACAGGCCTTTTAATAGATTTATTTATTTGACCTTTATTTAACTAGGCAAATTAAGAACAATTTCTTATTTTCAAGGACAGCTTAGGAACAGCTCAGCTTAGTGGGTTAACTGCCCTCTTCAGGAGCAGAACACATTTTTACCTTGTCAGCTCGGGGATTCGATCTTGCAACCTTTCAGTTACTAGTCCAACGCTCTAACCACTTGGCTACCTGCCGCCCCAATTTACTGGCTCAACACTCTAACCACTAGGCTACCTGCTGTCCAATGTAGCCTATAGATATGAACAGTGGTGGAAAAAGTGCCCAACTGTGACACCTGATTTAAAGTATAGAAATAGAAAGTTACTTGAGTAAAAGTCTGAAAGTCTATGTTAAGTATCAAAAGAAAATGTAATTGCTAAAATATACTTAAGTATAAATCATTTCAAATTCCTTACATTAGACGGCACCATTTTATTGTTTTAAAAATGTACAAATAGAATATTTATAAATAAATAAAATAAATAAAGTATTTTTTACTTACTGTAAGTACTTTACACCACTGAATATGAATAATTATACATTCGTGGATTTTTAATGCATTGTTTTCTCTTTATTCAACCTGCCCGCCACCGACTCGCATTTCATCAAGATTATATTGCATGACCCAAAACCAGTGGAGGTCGGTGCCGTTTAAAACTTGTTTAGGGATAGGGGGCGACATTTTCACTTTTGGATGAATTGGTGCCCAAATTAAACGGCCTCGTACTCTGTCCTAGATCATATGATATGCATATTTTACATTTACATTTTAGTCATTTAGCAGACGCTCTTATCCAGAGCGACTTACAGTAGAGTGCATACATTTTATTACATTTTTACATACTGAGACAAGGATATCCCTACCGGCCAAACCCTCCCTAACCCGGACGACGCTATGCCAATTGTGCGTCGCCCCACGGACCTCCCGGTTGCGGCCGGCTGCGACAGAGCCTGGGCGCGAACCCAGCCCAGCCTGGGCGCGAACCCAGAGACTCTGGTGGTGCAGCTAGCACTGCGATGCAGTGCCCTAGACCACTGCGCCACCCGGGAGGTTGGCGGGCATATTATTATTACAATTGGATAGAAAACACTCTGAAGTTTCTAAAACTGTTTGAAGTTTCTAAAACTGTTTGAATTATATCTGTGAGTAAAACAGAACTCATATGGCAGGCAAACTTCCAAACAGGAAGTGAAAATTCTGAAATGGGTCGCTGTGAAAGGCATCGCCTATTCAATTCTCCTATATTTATGGATCTGTATGCACTTCATACGCCTTCCACTAGATGTCAACAGGCAGGAGAACGTGGAATGAACCGTATAGCTTGATGTGGGACCGGATGAGAGCCAATGGAGTGACTGGTCAGCCATATTGCCAGTTCTTGGCCACGCACACTACGCATGTGATGTCCTTGTCTGCAATGCGTTAGATAGACATGAAGAAATGCTCCGTCTGGGACGTTATTGGATATATATGAGAAAAACATCCTGAAGATTAATTCTCAACTGAGTTTGACCAGTTTATTCGATTTGTAATATCACTTTTTGAAGTTTTCGTTCATTAGCGTAAAGTTCGATGGACACGTGAACTACACATGCTAGCCTAAGTTGCTAATTCGACAGAAGTAATGGACATTATAAAACAAAAAAACGATTTATTGTTGAACTAGGATTCTTGGCACTGCAGTCTGATGAAAGATCATCAAAGGTAAGGGAATATTTATGATGTAATTTCGTATTTCTGTTGACTCCAACATGGCGGAGAATGGCTGAGCGCTGTCTCAGATTATTGCATGCTGTGCTTTTTACTAAAGTTGTTTTTTAAATCTAACACAGCGGTTGCATTAAGAACCAGTGTATCTTTAATTATATGTTAAACATGTATCTTTCATCAAAGTTTATGATGAGTATTTCTGTATTTCACGTTGCTATCTGTAATTACTTTCGCTATTTTGGACCCATTTCTGAACATGGCGCCAATGTAAAACCACGATTTGTGGCTATAAATATGCACATAATCGAACAAAACATAAATGTATTGTATAACATGATGTCATATGACTGTCATCTGATGAAGTTGTTCAAAGGTTAGTGATTAATTTTATCTCCATTTGTGGGTTTTGTGAAAGCTATATTTTCTGTGAAAAAAATGGCGGTGTGTTTTTGGATATTGTGGTGAGCTAACATAAATATATATTGTGTTTTCGCTGTAAAACATTTTAAAAATCGGACATGTTGGCTGGATTCACAAGATGTTTATCTTTCATTTGCTTTATTGGACTTGTGATTTCATGAAATTATATTATATAAGATGAGGGAGGACAATTTATTTTTTCATGAGCATGGCCTTATTTCTATTACAGCATGTTGGATGACTGTCATTCATATTCCATTCACCCAGTTCAATGTAACAGTGATAGGTTTGGGCTACTACACGATACTCACATTTTCCCTATACCCATCATGAGGTTGCTACAACCTAGCCTATGAATGAAAGAAAGTTTACAACGTAGGTGTAAACAGACAGTGCCACGCCTTGCACACTTTTGCCTGCATCTAACTGATATAAGATGTAATCATTAGTCCAACAGTTATAAACCTTTCGTTCCGTTTTCTTTCTGTCAGAAACCGTCTCAAGGAATCTGAACTACCTGCTTGTCATCCTCACCAGTGTCTTGACCTGACTGCAGTTCGGTGTAGTAACCAACTTCAGGGGGCAAACTCTCACCTTAATGGCCACTGGCACGTTGGAGAAGTGTGCTCTTCATGGATGAATTTGGGTTTCAACTGTACCGGGCAGATGGCAGACAGCCTGT
Organism: Salvelinus namaycush; assembly: GCF_016432855.1. Classification (NCBI taxonomy): domain Eukaryota; kingdom Metazoa; phylum Chordata; class Actinopteri; order Salmoniformes; family Salmonidae; genus Salvelinus; species Salvelinus namaycush. The sequence goes on from NC_052322.1 coordinate 9,638,032, forward strand.
ATGGTGTTGTGTGGGCGAGCGGTTTGCTGATGCCAACGTTGTGAACAGAGTGCCCCATGCTGGGGTTAAGCTACGGACATAGAACACAATTGCATTTTATCAATGGCAATTTGAATGCACAGAGATACCATGATGAGATCCTGAGGCTCAGTGTCATGCCCTTCATCCCCCATTCATCCGCTACCATCACCTCACATTTCAGCATGATAATGCACAGCCCCATGTTGCAAAGATCTGTACACAATTCCTGGAAGCTGAAAATGTCCCAGTTCTTTCCATGCCAAACCATGTCACCCATTGAGCATGTTTGGGATGCTCTGGAGCAACTTGTACAACAGCGTGTTCCAGTTCGCACCATTATCCAGAAACTTCGCAAAGCCATTGAAGAGGAGTGGGACAACATTCCACATGCCACAATCAACAGTCGGATAAATTCTATGCAAAGGAAATGTTTGGTGCTTCATGAAGCAAATGGTGGTCACACCAGATACTGACTGGTTTTCTGATCCAGGTACCTGTGACCAACAGATGCATACAGTATCTATATTCCCAGCCATGTGAAGTTCATAGATTGGGGCCTAATGCATTTATTTCAATTGACTGATTTCCTTAAATTAACTGTAACTTATACAAATCTTTGAAATTGTTGCATGTTGCGTTTATATTTTTGTTCAGTGTAGTTTACATGTTGTCAACAATCTAAGCCAAACCTATCTGTTTTACCCCATAGTTGCGCACAGATTGGTTTTGTGGTAAACAACCAACCCGTCTATACACTCACTCATCCACACCGACCAACCTTTCCTTTCGTGTTTGCCTTGACCGGATACTTTGGGATTTTGTCAATGAGGCCCTTTATCTACTTTCCCCAGAGGCAGGTGAACCATTTTTATGTCTCTGTGTCCAGTATGAGGGTAGTTAGTTTTAGATAGTTTTGCGAGTCAATGCTAACTAGCCCAATGACTGGAAGTCTATTGACATCTGCTAGCACCAATTTTATAGATTGGGTATATCATATACTATGGGTGCCATGCACTGAGGAAACCATTCATTTAAATTACATCAGTGGAATGACAGGCCATGACAATTTTATTTTCTTGTGAAGTGGTGGGGCTAATTAAACCTTGTTGTACCATTTTAGAGCACAGTTTAGATAGAGGTGTGAGCAAGTAACTTGTTTATGGGAATTTCACACTCAAAGCTAGATCTCTAACACCCAATCCTGAGTTGCAATAACAGAAGTGTGACTCCTAGTAGCAACGTGTGGTTTGGGATGCATGTGTTGTTTTCAGTGTGACGACATGTTAAGTAATCCATTAGCAACAGTGAGGTTACACTGGTAGGTGGTAAACGTTGCACTTTGTAAGGTTGCCTACATGTTTGCTTTTACACCTAACGCTGGTGAATAGCTGTGTCCCTGATTTTGATGTTGTTAATGGTGAACTTAATAGCTCAGACATACCGGTAGGATGGTCAAACGTTTGCCTGCCGACAGCACTTAGCACCTCTGAAGAGAGTGTTGGCAGTCAATCTCTTTTGTTTTCACATAGCAAAGACCTTGAAGTCGTCAGCCATACTCCAACCTAGAAGGTGGCAGTATTGTTGTTTGCATATTCATGTGTTGCTTAGTTTATGGTTTAGATTACAATGTTAGCTACCTAACTGCGCCAATGTTGCTATTTTACTAGCCAGATGGCCACAGCTAGATAACTACCTAGCAAGATGACAAAGAAATAATACAATTCACTCTCCCATACCATAATCCCATACTGCCAGTGTCAGCCCAAACGAATCCATTGTGATTTAATTATAATGTCAATACTAGCTACAGTGTTAGCTAGCTTACAGGAAGTATTTAGTGTTGTGTGCATTGCGTCTGTGCACTTAGCTAGCTACCATCCCATAGCCTACATTGCATATGAAGTGTGACTGGCTCATACATTTTTTCCCTTTTGTTGTCACTCCTTTTGGTTCCCCCACATGGGGGTTTGTGCTCTCTGTTTTGCTCAAAGTAAGGTTGTTGGCCTCTAACAAGCATTACTATTCTACAAGTAGAAACGGCAAGTTCGTCACTAACGGGTCGGCACGCAGCAGGTACGCTTTTGTTCTAGGAACAGTCTCCCACTGTGATAAGTACCTATCGGCAGTCTATCGGCAGGGAGATCCCCGGTGTGTTTCATGCTTACTTAACTGGGAGTTGTCACTCACAGTAAGGCTGATATTAAAAAATACAAAATAAACATAAGGCCTATTTATTGTACATATGAATCATGTTAACCTACTCACAAAATGTGGCATAGAAACAGTTTGAAAGCATTCGGTTCACACTCAATTTGCAAAGACGATGCGTATACCTTACCCCATCACTTACCACATGTTCAAACCTCTCCCCAACCTCTCTACGTTCTTTTTTCAACAAGAAGAGGAAGTGGCTCATTGGTGTAGCACAAAAGCTAGCTGTCCAATAAAGTGAGAAGGAGACAGATAAAAGAGATGAAGAGAAAACTGAGAGGAGGAGAGGTGCGAAAAAGGACATTTTTACTGCTGTATGTTAATTGAAGCAATTCCAAAACAGATACCAAAATACCCTGAGGCCTGAAAGAAAAAGGGTTAAAAGAAGAGCTAGAAGTTGAGGAAGGGGGACGTTATGCTGTAAAACAGCTGTTCTTTACAACGACCCCAGTCCCTCAAGAAAGGCATGGAGACGAAGGACACATTTAAGGCTTAAAGTGTTTTTGTTTCTGTATAATATTCTGTAAGGCAGAAGACCAAAGCTTAGGTTAGGACTATTCTAAACACTAACATTCTAACTACTAACAATTCTAACTACCAACATTCTGTTTCGGTATAGTAAGATTTTATCAGTAGAATAAAAAAAATGTTTTACTCACTGTCATTATGGAGACCACCTGTCGAGTTTAATAACTTGTTCAATGCAACATAACATGCAGTCCACAGTCAATATGATGCTGCTTATCACTAGATTTTTGCATTTGTTAGGTTTAAAACATTGGAACAAATCAGCAATTGATTGTTTGGTTTCGTCAATGTGCCTCTCATGACTCTTAAGCAAGGATTTCTCAAAACTCAAATGTTCAAGACGACTGCTCTCCCTCATTAAAACCAGCAAACACCACAGGGGGCCAAGTTGCAAAGATGGCAGGTAATTTCACACTTGTGAGAGTGGGATGATTGCAGTTTATTTTCTTTATCGAGGTATTTTTGGTTATTTTAAGGTCTCTCTTGAGTCCTGTGTCTTGGCCATTTTTAGGCCTGACTTAAATCTCTGTATCAGTGTTTTGTTCTCCCAACCTCCTGCTGTAGACCTAGCCGTATGACAAAGAGCTGTTTACACTAATGGCCCTGCTAGGCCTTTCACTACAGAAACAAACAGCAGTGGGGGGGAAGTCAATAGAATTGAACATTTTGACATTTTTCCACATGCTCTCAAAACCAATATTGACCAAGCTCCCCTGCGTGGCCGCCTTTAGTCCAGAGGCTTGGCATACAAATCAAGCCAATGCAGTCCGAGCTACAGGCTGCCAGTCAAGGGGAGACGGAAACAATGGCCTTCCCAGGATGGGGCTCTCTCTCCGGCCACTGTCCCTGGGCTCAAGCTGGTCCACAGAAGCATGCTCTATGAAATTCTTGACGACGTCCCGCCTGCTTTAACGATTCACTCTGAGTGGGCCGATTGTGCCTGTACCTTGGACCCTGCTGATGTGTGAGGTGAACAAGAGGAAGGGGACAGTGGGGGCACTCGCATGTGCAGGACAACCCTGTAGTGGATAGTACTTCTTAAAGGCCACATTACAATCAATTACAGCTTAATGAGTGGGGAGTTGGACTTCTAACTTGTTGCTCGGGATGGGTGTTTATAGACATACACAGCTGGTGGACACATCAATAATCTCCGAAATAACTTCAGACTGAAGGCTAGGGAGCAGCGTGAAGCTCCTGAGTGTGTGGCTGGCTGTCTGAAGTCTTCAACCGCATCACCAACACATACTCTATCTTCTCTGAGAATCCACAACCGAGAGAAGAGAGGGAAGAAATAATAATATACAGCTTCATGCTGCAGACATCCTCACTTCTCACCTATGCTAAAGGACTGTTTTGCTAGCACAGACTGGAATATGTTCCGGGACTCATCTGATGGCATTGAGGAGTATACAACATCAGTCACTGCCTTCATCAATAAGTGCATTGATGACGTTGTCCCCACAGTGACCGTGCATACATACCCCAACCAGAAGCCATGGATTACAGGCAATCCGCTCTGAGCTAAAAGGTAGAGCTGCCGCTTTCAAGGAGCGGGACTCTAACCCGGACGCTTATATGATATCCCTTTATGCCCTAAGACGGACCATCAAACAGGCAAAGCGTAAATACAGGACGAAGATTGAATCCTTCTACTCCGGCTCCGACACTCGTCGGAGGTGGCAAGGCTCGCAAACTATTACGGACTACAAAGGGAGTCCCAACCGCGAGCTGCCCGGTGACACAAGCCGAACAGACGAGCTAAATTACTTCTATGCGTGCTTCGAGGCAAGCAACACTGAAGCATGCATGAGAGCACCAGCTGTTCCAGACAACTGTGTGATCACGCTCGCCATAGCCGATGGGAGTAAGACCTTTAAACAGGTCAACATTCACAAGGCTGCATGGCCAGACAGATTACCAGGACGTTTACTCCAAGCACGCGCTGACCAACTGGCAATTGTCTTCACTGACATTTTCAACATGTCCCTGGCCTAGTCTGTAATACCTACATAGTTCCTGTGACCAAGAACACCAAGGTATTCTGCTTAAATGACTACCAAACCATAGCACTCACGTCTGTAGCCAAGAAGTGCTTTGAAAGGTTGGTCATGGCTCACATTAATACCATCATCCCAGAAACCCTGGAACCACTCCAATTTGCATACCGTCCCAACAAATCCACAGATGATGCAATCTCTATTACACTCAACACTGCCCTTTCCCACCTGGACAAAAGGAACACCTTTGTGAGAATGCTGTTCATTGACTACGGCTCAGTGTTCAACACCATAGTGCCCTCAAAGCTCATTACTAAGCTAAGGAACCTGGGACTAAACACCTCCCTCTGCAACTGGATCCTGGACTTCCTGACGGGCCGCCCCCAGGTGTTAAGGGAAGGCAACAACATGTTTGCCATGCTCAACACGGGGGCCCCTCAGGGGTGTGTGCTTAGTCCTCTCCTGTACTCCCTGTTCATCCATGACTGCGTGGCCAAGTACGACTCCAATACCATCATCATCATCCATCACCACCTGATCACCGACAATGATGAGGCAGGGAGGAGGTCAAAGACCTGGAAGTGTGGTGCTAGGACAACAACCTCTCCCTCAACGTGATCAAGACAAAGGAGATGATCGTGGATTACAGGAAAAGGAAGGCCGAGCACGCCCCCATTCTCATCGACGGAGCTTCAAGTTCCTTGGTGTCCACTACACCAATAAACTATCATGGTCCAAACACACCAAGACAGTCGTGACAAGGGCACGAGAACGCCTATTTCTCCTCAGGAGACTAAAAATATTTGGCATGCGTCCTCAGATCCTCAAAAATGTCTACAGCTGCACCATCGAGAGCATCCTGACTGGTTGCATCACTGTATGGTATGGCAACTGCTCGGCCTCCGAACGCAAGGTGCTACAGAAGGTAGTGCGTCCGGTCCAGGATATCACTGGAGCCAAGCTTCCTGCCATCCAGGACCTCTATACCAGGCGGTGTCCGAGGAAGGTCCTAAAATTTGCCAAAGACTCCAGCCACCCTAGTCATAGATTGTTATCTCTGATACCGCACGGCAAGCAGTAACAGAGCTAGGTCCAAAAGTCTAGGTCCAAAAGGCTTCTTAACAGCGTCTACCCCCAAGCCATAAGTCTGCTGAACAGCTAATCAAATGTCTACCTGGACCATTTGCATTGACCTCCCCCTCCTTTATTTTATGCTGCTGCTACTCGCTGTTTATTATCAATCATCAGGTTTGCAGACGACACAACAGTAGTAGGCTTGATTACCAACAAAGACGAGACAGCCTACAGGGAGGAGGTGAGGGCTCTCAGAGTGTGGTGCCAGGAAAATAACCTCTCACTCAACGTCAACAAAACAAAGGAGATGATCGTGGACTTCAGGAAACAGTAGAGGGTGCACCCCCCCTCCCCCCATCCACATCGATGGGACAGTAGTGGAGAAGGTGGAAAGCTTCAAGTTCCTTGGCGTACACATCACTGACAAACTGAAATTGACCACCCACACAAACAGTATGGTGAAGAAGGCGCAACAGAGCCTCTTCAACCTCAGGAGGCTGAAGAAATTCAGCTTGGCACCTAAAACCCTCAAACTTTTACAGATGCACAATCGAGAGCATCCTGTCGGGCTGTATCACCACCTGATACGGCAACTGCACAACCCGCAACCGCAAGGCTCTCCAGAGAGTGGTGCGGTCTGACCAACGCATTACCGGGGTCAAACTACGCTCCCCCAGGACGCCTACAGCACCCGATGTCACAGGAAGGCCAAAAAGATCATCAAGGACATCAACCACCCGGCCACTGCCTGTTCACCACCCCAATCATCCAGAAGAACAGGTCAGTACAGGTGCATAAAAGCTGGGACCGAGAGACTGAAAAACAGCTTCTATCTCAAGGCCATCAGACTGTTAAACAGCCATCACTAGCACATTAGAGGCTGCTGCCTATAGACATCACTGGCCACTTTAAGAAATGGAACAATAGTCACTTTGATAATGTTTACATATTAACTTGCATTACTCATCTCATACAGTATGTATATACTGTATTATATACAATTCTACTGTATCTTAGTCACTTTAATAATGTTTACACATCTTGCGTTACTCATCTCATATGCATATTCTATATTATTCTACTGTATCTTTGTCCATGCCGCTCTGACATCGCTCGTCAATATATGCCTATATTCTTAATTCCATTCCTTACTTAGATTTGTGTGTATTGGGTATATGTTGTGAAATTGGATATTACTTGTTAGATTTTACTGCACTGTCGGAGCTAGAAGCACAAGCATTTCGTTTCACCCGTAATAACATCTGCTAAAAACGTGTATATGACCAATAAAATGTGATTTGATTTATCTATGCATAGTCACTTTACCCCTACCTACATGTACATATTACCTCAATTACCTCGACTAACTTGTACCCCCGCACATTGACTCGACACCGGTACCCCCTGTATATAGTCTCGTTATTGTATTTTATTGTTGCTTTTTTATTTTTTACTTTAGTTTATTTAGTAAATATTTTTCTTAACTCTTATTAGTCTTAAAACTGCATTGTTGCATAAGGGCTTGTAAGTAAGCATTTCATGGCAAGGTCTACACCTGTTGTATTTGACGCATGTGAAAAAAAAAATAGATTTGATTCATGGTCTAAGTAGGGTCATGTTATTATCCTTTAATAATCAACTAGATAATTGTGGTTGTATCGTGATTGGTTGTGTGGTGATGGTTACGGGGTTTATGCTAACAAGATTGATGCTATGATGCTAACAGGGGTGAGGTGACGGGGGGGGGGGGTCATGTGGAGAGTGCAAACAGAGAGCCTTGGGCCATCAGCCGGAAGAGCATTCATAAACATAGCAATCAGCCAGTTGTTCTGTACTTTCACCATGGGGCTAAAGGAGTGGGGGGGGGGGGGGGGGGCAGCTTGGGAGGGTTCTCATGCTGGGGGGCCCAGCTGGAGAACATGTCCTCAGGGCCCTCTTTACCTGTGAAGCCTCAAACTCTGTGGAGGAGGTTCTGCGCTCCTCCTCTGTAAGGAGGAGGGCTTGAGAAGGTGAAGGAGTGTGTGAAGGGGGAGGGTCAGGCCTGAGTGATGGCTACAGAGATGAAGGATCTCCTAAACTGCTCAGAAACAGTATTTCAAACCTCTGTGAAATCTTACAAATTATTTCCCAAACCAAACGGCATTCATGCAAATTGACACAACCCACTCTGCAGAACGATATTAAAACGCATCACTCCAGTAAATCTCAGACCAGATGTCACCACATGCACCTCTTTTTAAGTGCTGGCACATTGTGGGGCATTGTGGCAACAGCTGTGCAGACTGACGGACAGGTGTAATATGTGTAGCCAACTTATTTTCTGCCTGTCCAAGCGGTCACAACAACGATGAGGCACTTTAATCAAGAGGGACCACAGAGAAACCCTGGACCCCAACCGACTCCCCTCTCCCACCCCCTTGTTGTAACCAGCCGTTTCACCTCAGCAACCTTACCCCAGCAGAGAGTATTTAACAATATTGTGTGGCTGTCCAAGAGGTTCCCCTATAATGTACCCTCCAGCTCTGTAACCTCTCACAATATCTCTACCCCCTTCTAGGTTGATATTACAACACAGTGGGAGTTCTGTGAAAGTGGAGGAGGAAAAAAGGGTTGTTCTCAGGGCGAGCTGGCATTTTCCCAGGCTGCAGTGAGGGCAAGTTTTGCTCCCAGCATGCCTTGCTCTCTGTACTTTGATTAAAACTTTGAAGGACACTTGTTCAAGTATATGGTCTTTGTTGCCACCTCCCACCCCCAACTTTGTCTCACGCTTCAGCCTAAGTGCCCACTGTCCACCAATAAGAGGTCACATTCAAAGCTTTTTCACAAGATAAAGGGGGTTGGTTGGGGATCGTATCAACACAAATGTAATGGCACAACAATGAGCTGTTGTGTGGGAAAGAACTCTTGCAAAAGATCTTTCGCAACACATTAGATCTGTTCTACCATTACATTTTCAAAGAGATGAATGAAATTGTTTCTTGAAATACAGTACCAGTCAAAAGTTTGGACACCTAATCATTTAAGGGTTTTTCTTTATTTTGACTATTTTCTACATTGTAGAATAATAGTGAATACATCAAAACTATGTAATAACACATATGGAATCATGTATTAACCAAAAAAGTGTTTTAAAAATAAAAATGTATTTTAGATTTTAGTTTCTTCAAAGTAGCCAACATTTGCCTTGATGACAGCTTTGCACACGCCATTGGTCAGAGATTTCTGGGTAACAATTGCCTTACTGTGATTGTTTTCAATTAAAATGGTCAAAATAAAACAAACAATTGCTTCTTAGCAACAAGCCATTTCTCAAGCAAGAATTTTGCTAGGACTGTCTGGGAGAAGTCTGAGTTGGGAGGGAAAACTGAAAACCAGCGGTTATTGGCAGAGAGGTTTGGAACTCACTTTCTTATTGGTCTACTAACTAATTTAGTGTCTGGTGATGTTACCAGGCAGGCCAAAACTCCATCACACCAAATCAAGCAAAAATTTCAGGCGGCCTTTTCAAACAGCTCTTACACTAAATGGGCATTATCAATTTCACAGTATTATTCCAACCTCAGAGTGTGGACATACACAGAGTGTACAAAACATCAGGAAGAACTTCCTAATATTGTGTTGCCCCCCCTTTTGCCCTCAGAACAGCCTCAATTCGTTGGGGCATGGACTCTACAACGGTGCTCCACAGGGATGCTGGCCCATGTTGACTCCAATGCTTCCCACAGTTGTGTCAAGTTGGCTGGATGTCCTTTCGGTAATGGACCATTCTTGATACACAGGTGAAACTGTTGAGCGTGAAAAAACCCAGTAGCGTTGCAGTTCTTGACACATTCAAACCGGTGCGCCTGGCACCTACTACCATACCCCGTTCAAAGGCACTTAAATCTTTTGTCTTGACCATTCACCCTCTGAATGGCACACATACACAATCCATGTCTCAATTGTGAGTACAGTGGATTTAACATGTGACATCAATAAGGGATCATAGCTTTCACATAGATTCGCCTGGTCAGTCTGTCATGGAAAGAGCAGGTGTTCCTAATGTTTTGTATACTCAGGGTATATAAAACACAAGAAAATCACATTTCTGACTGCACTGGGCCTTGAAGCAGGCGAACACATCGGGCCGTGACTATCTGTTATTACTATCTGTTATGACACATCGGGCCGTGACTTTCTGTTATGGCAACAACAACAAAAAAGCACAAAGATATAATGCAAAACTACTTGTCTGTATCTCATAAACGAGATGAACAGAAAGGAATTTATTTTAAGCTGATCAACAAAAACAACAAAAACCCCCAAGTTTCAACCTGCCTCTTGTTATCAGAGCCCTTCGCTTGCCCCAGGACACCATCTAGTGAAGTCTCTTTCCCTGGAAAGTGCTCTCTGCTAGACCTGGGGGCTAAAGCTGGAGCCTTTGTCAGGGAGCCACCTTTATTATCCTGTGCAGAGTGGCTGCTTCGATGCAAATTCTTCCACACTTTCAATTGGGGGAAAAATAAAGAATTGACTGGCTGGCCTGTGTTAATTTAGCTGCTTTTCATGACCTCTTGATCGAAACCAGAGTGTAAAACGTCTGAAGTGGTAGTGCAAAGAATGCGCCATTCAGACTGGCGTCTCAACATTCACTGATGACAGGGAACACACCTACATCAATCAACTGGGCTTAAATCAAGCATCGTCAGTGAGGTAACGTTTACTCTAGTGTGGAGGTCCTGTCGGCTGTCGCTAGCAACTGATAAGCTAATGCTGTTCTGATGCCAAATCAACAGGAAGTAAACAGCCTCCAACCAGGGAGGAAATACAGGGCTGTCAAACCACAGATAAGGTTTCAGTTACTCCGTTTACTGGGAGGTGATTGGTGGGTCGGGCTTGAGCCCTGTTTGACCCTGCTCTATATGATTGAGTTCTAGAGAGGCGGTGGGAGGGGGTTGCCCCAGGGAGATCCCCACTCAGGGCAACAAAGCAGACACCCACTCTCACCACCAGACTGTGACTCAGAGCCAGAGGGCAGGGATGGCAGAGAGAGATACACAGGCCGATTGACTCATGAGAGCTCCTAAAGACAGATGCTGGGTGTGTAGTGTACTATGTGTACTATGTGGTACTCTACTGCACTGCACACCTGGGTTCAAATAACATTGTTTCTATCAAATACTTGGAGCATTGGCTTGAGTCTGCCTGGAGTGCCAGATGGGCTGGATTTGCACTACTCAGACGATCCCATTCATTCCATCCCGCCAGGCAAGCGCAATTAAGCGCAGCTGAAGTATTTGAAAGAAAACAAAATGTTATTTGAACCCAAGTCTGCCGTGGTGTACTAGATGTAGACAGACTGATTTAGTGGCTGGTTCAGACAGAGCTCCAGCCTATACGTCATTCTCTTTCCCAACTGTTAAGCAAAGCCATACAGTAGACTTCCTGAAAACATCACATAATGGTAATGTCTCAGACTTTTGCCAGCCAGGCAGTTTTGCCCACACTCATGCCTAGGTGTTCAGTCGCAGAAGCCCTGATGTCGTCATGTCGGCGAATACATATCTAGGCTACACTCAGCTGGTTCACTGAAAAAGTATGTATGTAGCCACTACCTACAACCGTTAGTAATAACATGATTACCCCTGAAGAATATACAAAGCATTTCAACAAAAAAACTAGAAGAGAAAGGTAAGCAGTATATGAAGTATATATATATATTTTAAAGGTATTTTTACCTACTAACACGTTACTGATGTTCCTGCATTTCTTGCACTTTCTAGCACTGATTTTGCAGATAGTGGCTATTGTGAACAAGCTTACTTCTTGAAGTGATTGTGATATGTGTTTTTTTTTACCTACCTTAGTTGAATGCACTGATTGTCTCTCGGGATAAGAGAATCTGCAATATGACAAAAATGAAAGTACAGTAGATATTACTTTTTGATGTTGTTACAATAATTTAACATAATCTGTCTTGTGTATTTGGTCCTTGACTGTTGGAATAACAGCTGGACAAGAATACCGAAACTCAGCATCTGCTCAAGATGATGTCATCAACAATAGACATTAGTCTGGTTTGAGGGCTTAGAATTTAGCCAACGATTTTGCACAACTCTTCTGTGTACAGTACAAGTGTCTGTCAGAGTGTGTGCATGTGTGAGGTCTTTTGAACATACAGTACTCAAACAGTCAGGACTGAAATAAAAGTGATTTTCTCAAGTTTAAAGATTTGACTCAGGGGCGCTGGTGAGCAGCAACATGTGAAGACGCGTTTTCTTGGTGCTCCTGTCCAGGGTGAACAATTGACTATTAATATTTGACCAACGCCTTCCCTACCTTGTTCATTTTGTGACATTTGGCCTTTTCATCGTAAAATGTCAAAACAACAACAGCCACGAGTCACAAAAGAGCAGGCCTCTACTAAAGCCTCGGGCTCACCGGACGCGGACTCTGACCCCCCGACCTAGCCAAGGTAATGGCGGCTATCATTAAGTCTGAACAGACGGTGCTGGCTAAGGTGGAGTCACTATCCACAAATAGCCACTCTCGCCACTGAGGAAAACACAAAGATCGACTCCGTTAAAGAAGACTTGGTGAAACAGGACACCCGTCTGAATAGCCTGGAAGGTGGCACTAATACTAACTTCAACAAAGCGGTGACACTGGAAGAGCAAGTCACCCGGCTATCATCAGATGTCGTCAAACTTACTTCCAAGGTCGAGGACCTCGAGAACAGGCAGTGCCGGGGGAACGGTCGCATTTTAGGTGTGAGAGAGGGACTCGAGACCGTAGGTGGATCGTGGCCTACCCTGTTCATAGCCAAACTGCTACAGGAAATTCTTGGCATCGATTACTCGCCCACCCTTGACCGTGCACTGAAAAATGGGAAGCCGCCCAGACCCATCGTAGTCAAATTCCACTACCTTCAGGAGAAGGTGGATATCCTCCGTAAGGCATCACGACCGGCTCCCATCACCCACGACGGCCAGAAGATTCACATTTACCCGGACTACACAGCGGCAGTCATGAAGAAGAGGTCAGCCTCTGCCCCTGACCCTACACTAGCAATGCTAAAGCGGCTAAGAACTAACTAGTGAACTCATTTCTTGATTAGAAACATGCCTCCACCCTGATGCCAAAAAAGGACAATTCTTCCCAAACTTAACATTAGGAACAATTTATTTATTTATTTAACTAGGCAAGTCAGTTAAGATCAAATTCTTATTTACAATGACGGCCTACACTGGCCAAACCCAGACCAATTGTTTCCCCGCCCTATGGGACTCCCAAACATGGCCGGTTGGGATACAGCCTGGATTTGAACCAGGGTGTCTGTAGTGACGCCTCTAGCACTGAGATGCACTGCCTTAGACCGCTGGGCCACTCAGGAGCCCAAGTGATGCAGCGAGTGACAATATAGTTAGAATTTTATTTACACTAGATGGCACAAAGCTTTTACCAACTAGCGGCCGCTGGATAGCCCCGGTGCTAGGTGTTGTGGTACTAATTAGCCTAGTTGCTACCTAAGGCTAGCCACTGAGCTCTCTTTCCATGCCTTAATAAGATACCCTACTAACATACTGTGAGCATGTTTAATACCTACAAGTTTGTACTCCCAAAGGACCATGTGTATTTTTCTTTATCAGGTATGAAGGTAAGACCCAGATGCAGATAACGTCAAATTAACAATAGTTTAATAATCCAACAGGGGCAGGCTATAGACAGGTCAAGGCAGGCAGGTGTCAGTAAACCAGAGGTGGGGCAACGGTACCGGACGGCAGGCAGGCTCAGCAGAGGTCAATAATCCAGAGGTGGGGCAAAGGTACAGGTCGGCAGGCAGGCTCAGGATCAGGCAGAGTGGTCAGGCAGGCGGGCTCCGAGTCAGGACAGGCAAGGGTCAAAACCAGGAGGGCGAGAAAAAGAGAGACTGGGAACAGCAGGAGCTGAGAACAAAAACCCTGGTTGACGTGACAAACAAGGCAAACTGACAACAGCCAAACAGAGAACACAGGTATAAATACACAGGGGATAATGGAGAAGATTGGCGGCACCTGGAGGGGGTGGAGACAATCACAAAGACAGGTGAAACAGATCAGAGTGTGACATTTCTTTACTATTTGACTGGTTGGTATGCCTTGGTGCTTAGTGGCTGCTAGCACGGGACCGCAGGTTGTACAGCCGGTAATTAACTTCTTCTGCTAGCCATTTCCACTTTGGGAAAAAATAGTGCCCAAATTAAACGGCCTCGTACTCTGTTCTAGATCATATGATATGCATATTATTATTACTCTTGGATAGAAAACACGCTGAAGTTTCTAAAACTGTTTGAATTATATCTGTGAGTAAAACAGAACTCATTTGGCAGGCAAACTTCCAAACAGGAAGTGAAAATTCTGAAATGGGTCTCTGTGAAAGGCTTCGCCTATTCAATTGCCTTGTATTTGTGGATATGTATGCACTTCATACGCCTTCCACTAGATGTCAACAGGCAGTAGAACATTGAATGAGGTGTCTAGCCTGATGTGGGACCGAATGAGAGCTTTTGGAGTGACAGGTCAGCCATATTGGCAGTATTTTGCTGCGCACCTGGGTGCACCATATCGTTGTCTGCAATGCCTTAGGTAGACACGAAGAAATGCTCCGTCTGGGACGTTATTGGATACATACGAGAAAAACATCCTAAAGATGGGTTCTCAACTGAGTTTGACCAGTTTATTCAACTTTTATTATCACTTTTTGAATTTTTCGTTCCATGCGTCAAACTTTCATGGACACGTGAGCTCCACTATGCTAGCCAAAGTTGCTAATTCGACAGAAGAAATGGACATTCTAAAACAAAACAACGATTTATTGTGGAACAAGGATTCCTGGCACTGCATTCTGATGAAGGTTCATCAAAGGTAAGATAATATTTATGATGTTATTTCGTATTTTTGTTGAATATGTTGACTCCAACATGGCGGAGAATGGCTGAGCGCTGTCTCAGATGATTGTATGCTGTGCTTTTTAGAAGTTATTTTTTTAAATCTAACACAGCGGTTGCATTAAGAACCAGTGTATCTTTAATTATATGTCCAACATGTATTTTTCAGCAAAGTTTATGATGAGTTTTTCTGTTAGATTACGTGACTCTCTAAAATTTCTCCGGACAATTTGGAGCATTTTGGCGCCATGTTCACAATGTAAAACCAGGATTTGTAGCTATAAATATGCAAAATTTCGAACAAAACATAAATGTATTGTATAACATGATGTTATAAGACTGTCATCTGATGAAGTTGTTCAAAGGTTAGTGATTATTTTTATCTCTATTTGTGGGTTTTGTGAAAGCTATCTTTGCTGTTAAAAAATGGCTGTGTTTTTTTGGATATGGTGGTGAGCTAACATAAATATATGTTGTGTTTTCGCTGTAAAACATTTTAAAAATTGGACATGTTGGCTGGATTCACAATATGTTTATCTTTCATTTGCTGTATTGGATTTGTGATTTCATGAAATTATATTATATGATATTCCCTGTGGCGCTAGGCTAGGCTATGCTAGTCAGCGATTCTGATGAGGAGGATCCCGGATCCGGGAGGGGGGGGGGGGGGGGGGGTCGGTAGAGGTTTTAATACCGCAGGACGGGAATTAATTATCAAGCATTTGCCAGTCATTTTTCGGTGTTCTGGCTTGTTAGGATGTTTAACCCAGTGTTACAATTATACAAATATGCATATTGCATGAGATACATTAGAGAACTGAGGTGGTTCCCTCCAGAATCCCTTCGCTATGTGTGAACTTGATTATGTTCGCCCTGGATTGGTAGCCTAGTGGTTAGAGCGTTGGACTGACACGGTAAAAATCTCTCATTCTTCCCCTGAACAAGGCAGTTAACTCACTGTTCCTAGGCCGTCATTGTAAATAAGAATTTGTCCTTAACTGACTTGCCTAGTTAAATAAAGGTAAAATAAAATAAATAAAAATAGAGCTCTACTGAGGTTCGGTTTAACATGTTGTATTTTGCTCTAGTCTAGGAGAGGTAGATGCAGCCTTCCAACAGGGGGAAGGACAGCATAGGGGTCCAAGGTTTTCTTCTGGGTATTTTGTTCTTTTTAGCTGTTTTTTCTTTATATTTTATTACTCTGACCTTTCAGCACACTGGTCATGTGATTGTACTAACATTCATTTGTAATTACTGTGACTATGCCTAATTCACATACTCTAGGCTCCACTTGCTTTATCAGCTAGAACGTAGGGAATGAACCATATGATCAAGAGTAGCCAAGTGTATGCTCATCTTAAGTCTTTAAGTCCGGACATTGTTTTTATCCAAGAGACCCATCTCCTGTCCAGCGACCATGATAAACTAAAGAGAGGATGGGTAGACCAAATATTTCACTCCAACTTTGGTGCCAAGGCCAGAGGGGCAGCCATCCTTATAGAAAAGGCACGCCGTTTGTCTCCTCCAAAGTAATTTCAGATACTAATGGCAGTTACAGTATTTTATAGTGATGGGGAAATTGTTTAGCACACAAGTTGTTCTGGCTAACCTTTATGGTCCTAATTGGTTTGACGCTCAATTTTTCTCAGACCTCATTGCAACACTTCCCGACCTTAACTCTAGTCATTTGATACTGGGTGGAGATTTCAAATGTGTATTACATCTAAGTCTAGACAGATCCAGACCAATGTCATTTTAAAATCAGGTGCAGGAATCAACTCCTTTCGAGAATCCTATAACTTGTCTGATCCATGGAGGAAGAACAATCCCGCCGCTTAACAGTACTCCTTTTTTTCTCCAGTCCACCACTCATACTCTAGGATAAATGTTTTCCTGCTGGAGAATAGAATTCTTCCTTTTGTAACAAATAGCCAATATCACAGCATCATTATCTCAGACCATGGCCCTGTCCAGCTAGATATCTGCTTTCTGGACAGTACTGCGTCACAACGTGCGTGGCGACTTGACCCACTACAACTGTCCTGTAGTGCTCACATTGATGTATTTTTACAGATCAACTGCACCCCTGACGTGTCACATTCTACTGTTTGGGAGTCGTTAAAAGCATATCCTAGGGGCCAATTATTTCATACGCAGCGTATGACAATAAACAGCGCACTAAACACTTATCGGAGCTATCTCAACTCATACTAGATGTGGACAACAGATATGCCTCTTCTCCGGCTCCTGAACACTACAAAGAGAGACTGCTACACCAATTGGAATTTGACAATCTTTCCAGTAAACAAACAGAGCAGCTTCTGTTTAAATCGAGGCAGACATTTTATGAACACGGAGAGAAAGCTGCCAAGTTGTTATCTCACCAGCTTTGCCAATCCCCTGCTAGCAGCACCATACCTGCAATCTGTGTTGCAGCTGATTTAACTTCTACCAATCAACAATCAATTGTACTCTGCTCTTTACTCGTAAGAGGCTCTTCCTGACACACCTCGTATGCATGTATTTCTAGACAATCTGCACATCCCCTGTCTCAAATCAGATGAACAAACTAACATGGATGCCTCAGTAAGTGATGATGAAGCTACTCTGGCGATCCAGTCCATGCAGAGCGGTAAAGCCCCTGGGCCTGATGGCTTCCCTATTGAATTTTATAAAGATTTCTCCTCTAAACTATCCCCTATCCTCAGCTCAATGTACAATGAAATCCTGTCTAGTCAGAAACTGCCCCAGACAGTTACACAGGTGACTATTTCAGTTTTGCTTAAAAAGGACAAGAATCCCCTAGACTGTGGCTCATACCACCCTACAATCCTTTTGTGCTTCGATTATATAATTCTCACTAAGGTCCTCTCACGCCATTTAGAGACAGTGATGCCTAATATAATTAACTCTGACCAAGCCAGATTTATCTCATGTAGATAATCTTTCTATAATATGCAAAGGCTATTTAATGTTCTTTATTCTGCCCACTGAACTCGACAGCCAGAGATCGTCATCTCTCTTGATGCTGAGAAGGCCTTTGACCAGGTTGAGTGGGAGTATCTATTTACAGTACTAGAAAGATTTGGGTTTGGCCTGTCATTCCTTTCTTCAATTAAGATTTTGTACTCGTCCCCAGTGGCTTCTGTTCACACCAACAATGTTACCTCCAGCTACTTCCCTCTCCACAGGGGGACCAGGCAGGGTTGCTGTTTATCCCCTTTCCTATATGAGATGGCTATTGCGCCTCTTGCTATCGCCCTGTGCGTGGAGGAGAGGATTAAGGGAATACTAAGGGGCAACATAACTCACAAGGTGTACTTATATGCAGACAATCTTCTTTCATACATCTCTAACCCTGTGGAGTCTATACCCTATCTCTTGGACATGCTACAAGGTTTTGGGACATTAAACCTAACAAAAAGTGTGCTCCTCCCTATTAATCAGTTAGCAGAAGGTATTGGGTATGCCAATTTGGAGTTACAGTCAAGTCTTCCAACTTCTCCTGTCTCGCTCCCGTGCTCCCCATTGCCCATGAACCTTGGCACCCATGTTTTGAATCCCATTGTCAAGAACTCCCATAAAATCTGGTCCCAATTCCGAAATCTCTTTAGCCTTAAACAAGCAAGTTGCATCTATCCATTAACATCTAATCATCTCTTCCCAGCGTCGCAGATTGACACAGCTTTCCAGTTCTGGCATAGGAATGGTCTGGTGTCTTTTTGTGACCTATTTATTGATATTCATTCATCTCATTCGATGCTCTGAAGGTTAACCATAATATTCCCAACACCCACTTTTTAGATAACTGCAAACTCGCAGCTTTGCCAAAAAACATTTCCCTTCATTTCCACTCGAGCCCACTAAGTGTCCAGTCGAGCGGTGCTTAGATCTTAACTCGTATCTGAAGGGCACAATCTCTAGATTATATGACATATAACAGAACATTCATCCACCTTCCTTGGCAAATACAAAATCTGCAGGGGAGCAAGACAAGGGTGGCGAGCTACCCGATGACATATAGCAACACTGTTACGGCTGTCCTCGCTGACAGAAGGTGGGGACCAAAACGCAGAGTGGTTAGTGTTCATTCTTTTAATGAAAATCAACAAAACACTTCAAAATACAAAAACAACCAACGTGACAAAACCGAAACCGTCCTGTGTGGCAACAAAACCTCCACAGGAACAAACACCCACAAAACACAAGTGAAACCCAGGCTGCCTTAGTATGATTCTCAATCAGGGACAACGATTGACACCTGTCTCTGATTGAGAATCATACCAGGCCGAACACAAAATCCCAACATAGAAAATCAAACCTAGACCAACCCACCCAACTCACGCCCTGACCAACTAAAACAAATACATGACAAAGGAAAACAGGTCAGGAACGTGACAAACACAGTATGAAGCGTATCCACACCTCATAATTTTTCATAATACATGGGCCCATTCAGCTCAAAGTTTGCGCCATCTTCATTGCTCAAATGACAGATTGGGAAAAATAAATCCAAATGTTGACCCCAAGTGTTTGAGATGCCACCAGAGTCCAGCGACTGTGGGACACATGTTTTGGTCATGTCAATCTTTGAGTGATTCTGGGACCTCATTTTCGAGGCATTCTCACATATGTGTAATACAACTGTTAGCCCCAACCCATTCACTGCCATTTTTGGTGTACTTCCTCCTAGACCAGAATGCTACCATGCATCAGGCGAATGCGATAGCATTTACCCTGTTGCTAGGTCGCCGCCTTGTCCTCTTTCACTGGAAGTCTGCAAAGCCGCCCTCCTTTATGCAGTTTGTTAAGGAGGTGATGTCATCTCTGCCTCTCGAGAAGGTGACAAAAGTTTGACTTAACCTGGTCCCCATTAATACAATACGTGGAGAGCCTGTCTTTTACTTAGTGTAGCTTCCATATTTTGGTAAGCAGTCATGTCTGTTCTAGTGGCCATACATTGTGCTGATAATATTCAACTGTAATTATGATACCGATTTGAACTTTTTCCATTGTTTTTTATTCTATTACTGTTTATGTTTTTATCCTATTTCAATAATTTTTCTATGTTATCCTTGTATGATGCCTTGGTGGGCGGGTGGATTGGAGGGAGGGGTGGATGGAGGGGTGGAGGGAGGGAGGGAGGGGGGGAGGGAGGGGGGGAGGGAGGGAGGGAGGGAGGGAGGGATGTGAGAATGAGGGGTTGGGGTTGTACTGTTTTTCTGTTCTCATATCTGAAAATCTATAAATGAAGTACAAAAACATATATTTGACCTGTTATTTATGTTGCATGGACAACACATGCACCACAATTCCCCTCATGCACCTTGTTTCACAAAGGACACATTGTGTTAACACCAAGCTGTGTCATGGGTGTCCATCCTGCCCTAGACTACAGTGTTAAGTAATGGGTGGGGTCAGGAGGTCACACAATGGGCCAGTGACTGACACCCCTGCGAAACGAATGAGTGGAGACAGTCAACTCGGCGGCTCCGGGCTGCTGCTTTATCAGTGGCGACGAGAGACACGCCAAGGACAGACAGTAGCACTCAGTCAGCCTGTGTAGATATGCAGGAAGTGACTGACAGTCCTGTGCCACGTGCCTGGCTATGCCACTTCTTAGCTCAAGGAAGAAAGGCCATCCCTCGGCTGGAAGTGGCGGGCTAGTCGACCCTTTGTCGTAGCATAACTCAACAACCCAAATGTCCACCGGTTGGAGAATGGCTGTTCCCATGGCTCCCAGTATGTTTAACCCAGAGCAAACCGCTCAATGCTTTTCAGGAATCGGCACACAACTAAGAAGCAGACAAAGACGGGGCGATGTTCTAGCCTTCTCTCTGAATCCAATGAATCATTGTTGGTTATTGCTGCAAAACTTCATGGATGCAAGCAAGGACGTTGTTTAGCGTTCATCTAATCATTCTCTACTATCAATCTAAATTAGCCCGCTGGCAAACAGGAACATTGTGGTCGCCTACCGTAGGCGGTCTGAATGATCAACTATATCGTGTAGAAATGGTGGAGCGAATCGAAACTAATTTGAAATGAGTTAATTCCTTTCCACGGGTTACAGAAAGGTTACTGCTCTCAACTAGAGTTATTTTGTACAGGCAGATAAGAGACAATACATTGATACTGTTTTGAATGAGAGTGACATTTGACCTTAAAATATTCATTGATTAAAAACAGAGTACATAAATTTGATTACCATGTCTTAATCTCCTCCATCTCAACACTGAAAGTCACTGATTCCCATGAATCAAGCTGCTTTTCTACGAATGAGTTACGAATGAGTTAAATGCTAATTGCTTCTCAATTCTATAGCTTTGGTGGTGGTATTACAGTGGTGTGTGACTGACCTCTGCTATTTTTCAGAGGTTGTGAAAATGATACAGAAAAGAGCTTAATAGCCCTATCAGACAGAAAATCCTTCCACAGCTCAGGGAACTGGCAGGACACTAGGATGGTATGTCCTCATCATAATGACTTACTTTAGATGGCGAAAAGATTAGGAAACATCAGCATAGTGACACAAACGGGACCAAGTGTCAGGTCTATAAAAAAACTATTGTTAGCATTATACTATTTTAGGCTAACTATCTTAAAGTGATATCTTTAAGTATTTAACTAATCAGAGCACTCTCTTCAAAACATCTCATCTGAAAAAGCAGATGTATAGAGCTGAGATTGCTGTCTTACTTTATAACGACACAGGGTGAGACCCAGATGCAGACACAGGAGGCAGATGGTTTGAGTCTCTGATATTTATTGAAATACAAGTACAGTCGTACTTGTCGTACTGGTTGCATCACTGCCTGGTATGGCAACTGCTCGGCCTCCGATCGCAAGGCACTACAGAGGGTAGTGCGTACGGCCCAGTACATCACTGGGGCCGAGCTTCCTTTCATCCGGGACCTTTATAGCAGGCGGTGTCAGAGCAAGGCCCTAAAAATTGTCAAAGACTCCAGCCACCCTAGTCAGGAACTGTTCTCTCTGCTACCGCATGGCAAGTGGCACCGGAGCGCAAAGTCTAGGCTTCTAAACAGCTTCTACCCCCAAGCCATAAGACTCCTGAACATCTAATGAAATGGCTACCCAGACAATTTGCATGCCCCCCTCTTTTACACTGCTGCTACTCTCTGTTATTATCTATGCATAGTCACTTTAATAACTCTACTAACATGTACAAATTACCTCAATTACCTTTACTAACCGGCGCCAGTGCACATTGACTCTGTACCGGTATCCCCTGTATATAGCCTCGCTATTGTTATTTTCCTGCTGCTCTTTAATTATTTGTTACTTTTATTTCTCATTCTTATTTTTTTAATTTTTTTAATTACATTGTTGGTTAGGGCTAGGCCCCTTTTTTCTCCACTTCCTGCCTGAATGACGTGCCCAAAGTAAACTGCCTGTAGCTCAGGCCCTAAAGCCAGGATATGCATATAATTGGTACCATTGGAAAGAAAACACTGTGGACATGTTAAAATAATGTAGGAGAATATAACACAATAGATATGGTAGGAGAAAAACCAACCAGAATTTTTTTTTTTTTGAGGGACCATCCTCTTAGAAATTCAAGAGAAAGGTCATATTGAAAATTAGGTCCCTGGATGCAATTCCTATGGCTTCCACAGGGTGTCAGCAGTCTATGTTCAAGGTTTCAGGCATGAAACTTCAAAAACGAATAAGAAATAACAATTCTAGTAGAGGGACACAGTCTTGGAAATTCATGTTTGCGCGCGCCATGGAGACATTACTCACCTGCTAAAATTGGTTTCCTATTGAACATACTTCTTTCCGAAAAAAATATTATAGTTTGATTACATTTTAGGGTATCTGAGGAGTAATATAAACATATTTTGACTTGTTGAAACAAAGTTTAGGGCTAGATTTCCGGATTCCTTTCTCTGCAAGTTGAACGAGTGGATTACTCAAATCGATGGCGCCAATTAAACAGACTTTTTGGGATATAAAGAAGGATTTTATCTAACAAAAGGATGTTATAGCTGGGACCCTTGGATGACAAATCAGAGGAAGATTTTCAAAAAGTAAGTGAATATTTTATCGTTATCTGTGAATGTATGAAACCTGTGCTGGTGGAAAAATATTTTGATGTGGTGCGCCGTCCTCAAACATTCGCATGGCATGTTTTCCCTGTAATAGCTACTGTAAATCGGACAGTGCAGTTAGATTAACAAGAATGTAAGCTTTCAGCCAATAAAATACACTTATATGTAAATGTTTAAAATCCATAATATTTATGATTATTTAATAGAATTGCGCGCCCTCCAGTTTCACTGGAAGCGGGACACCGATCCTTAAGAAGTTTTAGCTTGTAAGTAAGCATTTCACTGTAAGGCCTACACCTGTTGTATTCGGTGCATGTGACAAATACAATTTGATTTAATCAGATGAAGAAATAATAGGTTTTATGATATAACTTATTTATTTTTTTGTAATTGAATTTCGTTTTTTTAGATAATACAGAAATATACATATACAAAGACAATAAACAAGTTAAGTTTCCACAAACATAGATCCACTAAACTTGACATTGATTGGGACTTCAACATAAAGGAAAAAGATTAATAAAGACAAAAACACCAACTCAGACGTACATACATTTCAACAAAAAAGAATAACATCACATTTGCTCAGACCCACATGCTCCCACCATATTCATATCCATCTTGTCCGTCTCACAATAACACCCCTTCCCATTTCTCATCTTTTAGATATCTCTAGTGCTTGTAACACTTTATGCCATATGGCTTGAAATTGCACTATTTTTCTACATTGAAACCAGTCTGTCTTTTTTATTTTTGGGAATGAAATTAATATTTAAAACTTTGTAACCACTCTTTGCTTAACGCTCAGCCCTGCTACAGTACTGTAGTTCACTAACTAGAGTATATTGTCCATTGAAGTTGTCTCTGGCTATTTTGATATCAGATTTAGAATGGATAATACGGTTTGTGATAGTTTGAAAGGGTTGGATCCACCTTAGTCCAGGAGTGTTTCCAATTCACATGACCTGACAAGAAAAAACCCAGCCCTATATTCTCTGGCTCCCAATTGGGGCAGTGGTCTAAGGCACTGCATCTCAGTGCTAAAGGCATCACTACAGTCCCTGGTTCAATTCCAGGCTGTATCACAACCAGCTGTGATTGGGAGTACCATAGGGAGGTGCACAATTGGCACAGCGTTGTCTGGGTTAGGGTTTGGCCGGGGAAGGGAGTCAGTGTAAATAAGAATTTGTTCTGAACTGACTTGCCTAGTTAAATAAAAATAAATATTCATTGCACAAATGAAAAGTGAAGCTACAATCTTTTGTCATCATAGCCTATGAATAGGACCCAGAGTTTTACATTATATAAACAAAAGTATGTGGACACCCCTTCAAATTAGTGGATTAGGCTATTTCGGCCAGACCTGTTGCTGAAAGGTGTATTTTATTTATATTAATTTTATTTCACCTTTATTTAACCAGGTAGGCAAGTTGAGAACCAGTTCTCATTTACAACTGCGACCTGGCCAAGATAAAGCAAAGCAGTTCGACACATATAACAACACAGAGTTACACATGGAGTAAAACAAACATACAGCCAATAATACAGTAGAAAAATAAGTCTATATACAATGTGAGCAAATGAGGTGAGATAACGGAGGTAAAGGCAAAAAATAGGCCATGGTGGCGAAGTAAATACAATATAGCAATTAAAACACTGGAATGGTGGATTTGACAGTAGATGAGTGTGCAAAGTAGAAATACTGGGGTGCAAAGGAGGAAAATAAATAAATAAATACAGTAGAGGAAGGGGTAGTTGTTTGGGCTATTTATAGATGGGCTATGTACAGGTGCAGTGATCTGTGAGCTGTTCTGACAGCTGGTGCTTAAAGCTAGTGAGGAAGATAAGTGTTTCCAGTTTCAGAGATTTTTGTAGTTCGTTCCAGTCATTGGCATTAGAGAACTGGAAGGAGAGGCGGCCAAAGGAAGAATTGGTTTTGCGGGTGACCAAAGAGATATACCTGCTGGAGCGCGTGGTGCAGGTGGGTGCTGCTATGGTGACCAGCGAGCTGAGATAAGGGGGGACTTTACCTAGCATGGTCTTGTAGATGACCTGGAGCCAGTGGATTTGGCGACGAGTATGAAGCGAGGGCCAGCCAACGAAAGCGTACAGGTCGCAGTGGTGGGTAGTATATGGGGCTTTGGTGACAAAACGGATGGCACTGTGATAGACTGCATCCAATTTATTGAGTAGGGTATTGGAGGCTATTTTGTAAATTACATCGCCAAAGTCGAGGATCGGTAGGATGGTCCGTTTTACGAGGGTATGTTTGGCAGCATGAGTGAAGGATGCTTTGTTGTGAAATAGGAAGCGATTCTAGATTTAATTTTGGATTGGAGATGCTTGTTGTGAGTCTGGAAGGAGAGTTTACAGTCTAACCAGACACCTAGGTATTTGTAGTTGTCCACATATTCTAGGTCAGAACCGTCCAGAGTAGTGATGCTAGTCGGGCGGGCGGGTGCGGGCAGCAATCAGTTGATGAGCATGCACTTAGTTTTACTAGAATTTAAAATCAGTTGGAGGCCACGGAAGGAGTGTGTCCAAAGAAGGGCCAGATGTGTACAGAATGGTGTCGTCTGCGTAGAGGTGGATCAGAGAATCACCAGCAGCAAAAGCGACATCATTGATGTATACCGAGAAGAGAGTCAATGAATACGGCTGCACAGTATTGTCTCTTATCGATTGCAGTTATGATATCGTTTAGGACCTTGAGCGTGGCTGAGATGCACCCATGACCAGCTCTGAAACCAGATTGCATAGCGGAGAAGGTACAGTGGGATTCGAAATGGTCGGTGATCTGTTTGTTAACCTGTTTGGGCTGCAGGGGCAGTATTGAGTAGCCGGATAAAAGGTGCCCATTTCAAACGGCCTCGTACTCAATTCTTGCTCGTACAATATGCATATTATTATTACTATTGGATAGAAAACACTCTCTAGTCTCTAAAACCGTTTGAATTATATCTGTGAGTAAAACAGAACTCATTTTGCAGCAAACTTCCTGACAGGTAGTGGAAAATCTGAAATCGATGCTCTGTTCTAGGGCCTGCCTATAAATGTCCTTGATATATATCAGTATACATGCACTTCATACGTCTTCCACTAGATGTCGACAGGCAGTGAGAGAAGAAATTGAGTGTATAACTTGATCTGGGGTCGAATAAATGCTCTTTGTATGACGTGTCACCAGTTTCCTGTTTTCTGGAGAGCGCGTGAAGGGACCTGGTTTTGCCTTCTGTACAGCTGTCGTTATAGACGACTAATATCTCCGGCTTTGATTTTATTTGATACATGTGACAATATCATCGTAAAGTATGTTTTTTCAATATAGTTTTATTAGATTATTGAAATTTTTTCGGGACGTTAGGCGTGATGCGTTGTCTGCGTTTGTTCACGAAGGAGAGCTTAGCGCCACTTTGCTAGCTTTCCGTGCTAATTGACTGGAGAAGAGGACATTCTAAATCCAAACAACGATTGTTCCCGACAAAGGACCCCTTGTACAACATTCTGATGAAAGATCATCAAAAGTAGGACCCATTTTATGATGTTATTTCATATATCTGTCGAACATGTTGTACTAGTAGTTTGCGGCCAGGTTTTGGGCACGCTCTCGCCATAACGTAAACTGCATATCGTAATGAAGTTATTTTTAGAATTCTAACACGGCGATTGCATTAAGAACTAGTGTATCTATCATTTCCTATACAACATGTATTTTTTAGTTATGTTTATGAATAGTTATTTGGTCAGAATATGTGAGTGCCAGAAAAATATCCGGACGTTGTGGGAAAAAGGTGCTACGTTAGCACAATGTATAACCACTGATTTCAGCTCTAAATATGCACATTTTCGAACAAAACATAAGTGTATGTATAACCTGATGTTATAGGACTGTCATCTGATGAAGCTTATCAAGGTTAGTCAAAAATTATATATCTTTTGCTGGTTTGTTACGATCGCTAACTTTTGCTGCTGGGGAATGGCTTGTGTTTCTGGCTATTGTGGTAAGCTAATATAATGCTATATTGTGTTTTCGCTGTAAAACACTTAAGAAATCGGAAATATTGGCTGGAATCACAAGATGCCTGTCTTTCATTTGCTGTACACCATGTATTTTCAGAAATGTTTTATGATGAGTATTTAGGTATTTGACGTTGGTGTCTGTAATTACTCTGGCTGCTTCGGTGCCATTTCTGACGGTAGCTGTGATGGTAGCTGCAATGTAAAACTGATTTATAGCTCAAATATGCACATTTTTCGAACAAAACATAGATTTATTGAATAACATGTTATAAGACTGTAATCTGATGAAGTTGTTTCTTGGTTAGTTTGGTTGGTTCTTGGTTAGTTAGGTTGGTTTTGTGCATGCTACCTGTGCTGTGAAAAATGTCTGTCCTTTTTTGTATTTGGTGGTGAGCTAACATAAATATACGTGGTGTTTTCGCTGTAAAACATTTTAAAAATCGGACATGTTGGCTGGATTCACAAGATGTTTATCTTTCAAATGCTGTATTGGACTTGTTAATGTGTGAAAGTTAAATATTTCAAAAAAATATATTTTGAATTTCGCGCCCTGCACTTGAAGTGGCTGTTGTCATATTGTGCCCGGCTTCGGGCTTGCAGCCAGAAGAAGTTAACTTGGGTTTCGAAGACCTTAGAAAGGCAGGGTAGGATAGATATAGGTCTGTAGCAGTTTGGGTCAAGAGTGTCCCCCCCTTTGAAGAGGGGGATGACCGCAGCCGCTTTCCAATCTTTGGGGATCTCAGACAACACGAAGGAGAGGTTGAACAGGCTAGTAATAGGGGTTGCAACAATTTCGGCAGATAATTTTAGAAAGAAAGGGTCCAGATTGTGTAGCCCGGCTGATTTGTGGGGGTCCAGATTTTGCAGCTCTTTCAGAACATCAGCTGACTGGATTTGGAGAAATGGGGAAGGCTTGGGCGAGTTGCTGTGGGGGGTGCAGTGCTGTTGACCGGGGTAGGGGTAGCCAGGTGGAAAGCATGGCCAGCCGTAGAAAAATGCTTATTGAAATTTTCAATTATAGTGGATTTATCGGTGGTGACAGAGTTTCCTTTCCTCAGTGCAGTGGGCAGCTGGGAGGAGGTGCTCATATTCTCCATTGACTTTACAATGTCCCAGAACTTTTTTGAGTATGTGTTGCAGGAAGCAAATTTCTGCTTGAAAAAGCTAGCCTTGGCTTTTCTAACTGCCTGTGTATATTGGTTTCTAACTTCCCTGAAAAGTTGCATTTCACGGGGGCTGTTCGATGCTAATGCAGAACGCCACAGGATGTTTTTGTGTTGGTTAAGGGCAGTCAGGTCTGGAGAGAACCAAGGGCTATATCTGTTCCTGGTTCTAAATTTCTTGAATGGGGCATGCTTATTTAAGATGGAGAGGAAGGCATTTTTAAAGAATAACCAGGCATTCTCTACTGACGGGATGAGGTCAATATCCTTCCAGGATACCCGGGCTAGGTCGATTAGAAATGCCTGCTCGCTGAAGTGTTTCAGGGAGCGTTTGATAGTGATGAGTGGAGGTCGTTTGACCGCTGACCCATTACGGATGCAGGCAATGAGGCAGTGATCGCTGAGATCTTGGTTGAAAACAGCAGATGTGTATTTAGAGGGCAAGTTGGTTAGGATGATATCTATGAGGATGCCCGTGTTTACGGCTTTGGGGTTGTACCTGGTAGGTTCATTGATAATTTGTGTGAGATTGAGGGCATCAAGCTTAGATTGTAGGATGGCCGGGGTGTTAAGCATGTCAAAGTTTAGGTCTCCTAGCAGCACGAACTCTGAAGATGGATGGGGGGCAATCAGTTCACATATGGTATCCAGAGCACAGCTGTGTGCAGAGGGTGGTCTATAGCAGGCGGCAACGGTGAGAGACTTGTTTTTAGAGAGGTGGATTTTTAAAAGTAGAAGTTCAAACTGTTTGGGTACAGACCTGGATAGTAGGACAGAACTCTGCAGGCTATCTCTGCAGTAGATTGCAACACCACCCCTTTGGCCGTTCTATCTTGTCTAAAAATGTTGTAGTTAGGGATGGAGATTTCAGAGTTATTGTTGGTCTTCCTAAGCCAGGATTCAGACATGGCTAAGACATCCGGGTTGGCAGAGTGTGCTAAAGCAGTGAATAAAACAAACTTAGGGAGGAGGCTTCTAATGTTAACATGCATGAAACCAAGGCTTTTACGGTTACAGAAGTCATGAAAAGAGAGTGCCTGGGGAATAGGAGTGGAGCTAGGCACTGCAGGGCCTGTATTCACCTCTACATCGCCAGAGTAACAGAGGCGGAGTAGGATAAGGGTACGGCTAAAAGCTATGAGAATTGTACGTGTAGGACGTCCGGAACAGAGAGCAAAAGGAGCAGATTTCTGGGGGCGATAAAATAGATTCAAGATATAGTGTACAGACAAAGGTATGGTAGGATGTGAACACAGTGGAGGTAAACCTAGGCATTGAGTGTTGATGAAAGAGATAGTCTCTAGAAACATCATTTAAACCAGGTGATATAAATAATGGTATAAAATTGAGCACAGAGCCATGTAATTTCCATAGACAAACTTTGGCAGTAGAAGGGCCTTACTGAAGAGCTCAGTGACATTGAACGTGGCACAGTCATAGGAGGCCAACTTTCCATCAAATCAGTTAGTCAAATTTCTGCCCTGCTAGAGCTGCCCCAGTCAACTGTAAGTGCTGTTATTGTGAAATGGAAATGTCTAGGAGCAACAACAGCTCAGCCGCAAAGTGGTAGGCCACACAAGCTCACAGAATGGGACCGCAGAGCGTTGAAGCGCGTAGCACGTAAAAATCATCTGTCCTCGGTTGCAACACTCACTATCGAGTTCCAAACTGCCTCTGGAAGCAACATTAGCACAATAACTGTTTGTCAGGAAATTCATGAAATGGGTTTCCATGGTCCGAGCAGCCGCACACAAGTCTAAGGTTACCATGCGCAATGCCAAACGTCAGCTGGAGAGGTGGACTCTGGGGCAGTGGAAACACGTTCTCTGGAGTGATGAATCACACTTCACCATCTGGCAGTCCAATAGACGAATCTGGGTTTGGCGGATGCCAGGAGAACGCTACCTGCCCCAATGCATAGTGCCAACTGTAGCATTTGGTGGAGGAGGAATAATGCTCTCCCCTTAGTTCCAGTGAAGGTAAATCTTAACGCTACAGCATACAATGACATTCTAGACGATTATGTGCTTCCAACTTTGTGGCAACAGTTTGGGGAAGGACCTTTCCTGTTTCAAATTCACATGTACCAAATAAATAATCGGGTTTCTATCGCATTTTTAACTTTACTATTTAAATGATATAGCCCACTGTTGTCTTGGCATGTGCACTCTAGCTAACAGCTCACAGATACAGTGTGGGTAGGCTACCTACACAATGAGATTATTATGGAGCACAATCATTTGTATTTGTCAAACAGC
Organism: Salvelinus namaycush; assembly: GCF_016432855.1. Classification (NCBI taxonomy): domain Eukaryota; kingdom Metazoa; phylum Chordata; class Actinopteri; order Salmoniformes; family Salmonidae; genus Salvelinus; species Salvelinus namaycush. Next base: position 9,668,284 of record NC_052322.1, read on the forward strand.
AGCCAAGCGTCGATCATGTCACCAGAATAAGACCCTCGATATTTATTGGAAAGGAGCATCAAGCCATCACTGTGCACTTTCACCACCCTAAGAAGTTCATCTCAACTTATTTCATCTGTAGCCTAATAAACATGCTTTCCCATAGTGGGAGGACTCCGAGTTTACTTCGATATTATTGTTATAATATTTGCGCATTAAGGCGTTTCCACTGCCATATCCCGTATCATTAATTTTACCTCCACAAAAAGATCCCACCTTGTCTAGCATATTGTCAGAGTCATGTGTATAGGTGGCAGGGAAGTCAGGCGCAGGAGAATCAAACTGAGTGTAATGGAGTTATTTAATAACAATGAACGAAACATACTCCAAACACTAAATGTAACAAATAACAAAAATGGGTACGAGGACCCATCGCGCACCAATACAAAAATATATACAACAATGAAATACAATCAATCTCTGACAAAGACATGAGGGGAAACAGAGGGTTAAATACACAACAGGTAATGAATGGGATTGAAACCAGGTGTGTAGGAAGACAAGACAAAACCAATGGAAAATGAAAAATGGATCAATGATGGCTAGAAGACCGGTGACGTCGACTGCCGAATGCCGCCCGAACAAGGAGAGGGACCAACTTCGGCGGAAGTCGTGACAGGAATGTTGTCCGACTTCTTTTCAATGGCTGTGCAAAGTTGCTGGAACACGCTGTTGTTCACGTCGATCCAGAGCATCCCAAACATGCTCAAAGGGTGACATGACTGGCGAGTATGCAGGCCATGGAAGAACTGGGACATTTTCAGCTTCCAGGAATTATGTACAGATCCTTGTGACATGGGGCCGTGCATTATCATGCTGAAATGTGAGGTGATGGCGGCGGATGAATGGCACAACAATGGGCCTCAGGATCTCGTTACGGTATCTCTGTGCACTCCAACTGCCATTGATAAAATGCAATTGTGTTCATTGTCTGTAGCTTATGCCTGCCTATACCTTAACCCCACCATTACCATGGGGCACTCTGTTCACAATGTTGACATCAGCAAACCACTCGTCCACACAACACCATACACGCTGTCTGCCATCTGCCCGGTACAGTTGAAACCGGGATTCATCCGTAAAGAGCACACTTCTCCAGCGTGCCAGTGGCCAATGAAAGTAAGCATTTGCCCACAGAAGTCAGTTATGATGCCGAACTGCAGTCAGGTCAAAACCCTGGTGAGGACTTGGAGCACACAGATAAGCTTCCCTGAGACGGTTTGACGAACTGCCAAATTCTCTAAAACGACGTTGGTAGAGAAATTAAAATAACATTTTCTGGCAACAGCTCTGGTGGACATTCCTGCCAATGCCAATTGCATGCTCCCTCAAAACTTGAGACATCTGTGGCATTGTGTTGTGTGACAAAACTGACCTTTCATTGTCCCCAGCACAAGGTGCACCTCTGTAATGTGTTTTAATCAGCTTCTTGATATGCCACACCTGTCAGGTGGATGGATTATCTTGGCAAAGGTTAAATGCTCACTAACACTGATGTATACAAATTTGTGCACACCATTTGAGAGAAATAAGCTTTTTGTGCATATGGAAAATTTTGGGATCTTTTATTTCAGCTCATGAAACATGGGACCAACACTTTACATGTTGCATTTATTTTTTTGTTCAGTATAGTTCCTACAAGTGACCATGTGCTACTTTGTTCACCTGTCCTGCCCACTAATTAAAGTCAATATAACCATACCCAACATTACATGTCAAACTGGCCGATTTGTGTGTGTTATGATCAATATTGGTTGAAATGTTAAATATGAATTCTGATGTTAAATTCACAATCCTGACTTCATTTTTCAGCCAGACTGCAGCCACGTCACTTTTTCTATAATGCTGAGGGGTGGGCCTGGAGAAATGTAACCAGTCTCAAATTCATAGACGGAGATATGGATGCAAGTACTGACAGTGCATGAGATCAACATTATTGTTTTAAACATATTGTTTAACACTGAATACTAAATTGTTGAAGTAAAAACCAAGGTTAAATGATGGGTTAGGAGTTATGATGACAGTAGCCTACTAATTCGGTTATAGCACACACATGTGCATTTATATTACATTCATCTTGAATTATAATATCACCACTGAACAGATGTAAATATTGCAGGTTGTACCTTAATTCCAAGGAACTGTTCAACTCAGTTTGACTTTTGGCTGATCTCGGTGAATCCATTCAGATTTTATGGCTCTTCTTCGCCATCTTGTGGTCACAATCATGAAAGAGTTTAGGACTACTGCCCCTGCCAAAGGTGATTCAATCTTTCACACTTGCAAAAGTATTGTAAGAAACCAACTTTTCTTCAGATGGGAGGCTTTTTCCTTCCCACTGCCTAAAATAAAAAGTAGGTTACCTGGTTAAATAAGGGTAAAATAAAACAAATAAGGATTGATTTACCCTATAGGCTACATCTCATGTTTACTTAATAAATTAGATCCATGTTGTCAATTGATCCATGTTATCACTTTTGATTACAATTTTATTACAAACATACCTTCTGCGAGTTCTGCTCATCACCTGCAGCTGAAATCAAATTAAACACTGTGTGTGTCACTCGATTCTCTCTCCTACTCCACTGATGATAAAGTCTGCACGCGCAAGAGCGTCTAGTCTTTGAGTACCCCCAACAGCACACTGATTCAACTCATTGAGGGCCTGATAATTAGTTGACAAGTTGAATCAGGTGTGCAATAAAAATATGTGCTGTTGGGGGTACTCAAAGACTAGACGCTCTTGCGCGTGCAGACTTTATCATCAGTGGAGTAGGAGAGAGAATCAAGGAGTGTCGAGTGACACACTCAGAATTTGATTTTGATTTTAACTGCCGGTTATGGGGAGAACTCGCAGGAGGTACAGTACCAGTCTAACGTTTGGACACACCTACTCATTCAAGGGTTTTTCTTTATTTTTTACTATTTTCTGCATTGTAGAATAATAGTGAAGACATCAAGAGTGTGCAAAGCTGTCATCAAGTTAAAGGGTGGCTACTTTGAAGAATCTCAAATATAAAATATATTTAGATTTATTTAACACTTTTTTGGTTACTATATGATTCCATATGTGTTATTTCATAGTTTTTATGTTTTCACTATTATTCTACAATGTAGAAAATAGTAAAAAATATAGAAAAACCCTTGAATGAGTAGGTGTGTCCAAACGTTAGACTGGTACTGTATGTTTGTAAATTAATTTGATCAAGCTATGTATGTAACCTATTGATTCCTTCCATAAGCTTTCTCTATTCAAATCTTACCTTAACATTACAATTATTTCACAATACTACTGACGACGGATCAGCTCCTGGAGAGTTATTACCACCTACGGCTGCAAATGTTGAGGTGGCTTATTCTGTTGCTTACCCAATAAAAATGCACTAAATCACTGATTTGGCTCATCATTGCGCACGTTAGGCTACACATCATAAAATATATTGTGAGAAATGACAGACAGTAAATTACAAGTAGTAAAGTAGAACTCAATTGATTGAACATAAAATGTATTTAAATAGGATTAAAATAGGCCTATAGCCTACTATTTTATTTAATGCCGTTATCTCGGTTTTCATTTGAAGCATATTTTTATACGTCGGTTGTTTGTATCAATTGCAAAGACATTGACAACTTTGTATTTGTAGTCAACTTTGTTCTGAAGTTATCGGTATCACAGAGAGAGATGAATATACCATGTGAGTCTATGTTTAGCGGCGATGTTCTGTGTCTAAAGTGACGTGGGAGGGCAAAAAAATCTTCTGACAGACTTAGCTGTGGTCTGAAGCAGGCGTTAGATTCTGAAGATTTTGAAGTGAAACTATAATAACGATGGTTTTGGGAAACAGCTCGGATATTTAACGATGCTCCTAAGAAGGTTCTAACGATATTCATGGTTGTCAAAGGAAGCCATCATCCCCGTAAAAAAATTACCAAAAACAACAAACAACAAAAAACATTTTAAATAATTTAACTTTTGTCTCTGTGTTTCGTAATTTTCCTTCCTCCCTCGCCTAGAGGCTGATGGTATCTCACCAGAGAAAGAATCCGAGAGAGCAAAACAGCGCCCCTCTGTCTCTGTATGTGTAGCCCATCTATCTGATGCTGTCTGGTCAAAAAGAGTAGGACATTGTTGCCGCCCGTAGCATTGAATGCAAGGGAAGCCAGCAAGCATTTGGCCTCCCTTGATAAAAATTAAATAAGTAAAATAAAATAATAGGAAATCAGCATTGAGCTAAACTGAACGAGCTCAACTGTGAATGGTCCTGGCACACCAAACAAAAGTGTAAACGTAAGCCAGTTTGGATTTGGCGTCACACCAATCACATCAAAAGCAAAACATTATTGACAGAACAACTTGAATTGTTGCATCTCATTGTGTCATTGTCCTCCGGTGGCTAGCTAGCTAGTTAAAATTGTCACTTTCCTAAATTAGTCATGGATGGAGATAGGGATTTGGACGTGGTTTTACTTAATTCTCCGTACTGGTCAATAAATATAAAATGTAGATTCTGATCCAACCAACCATACATTCATACATTGTGCCCTTGGCCTAAATAAAGGATGTAAATAAAGGATGTAAGTTCAATATGTAGCTAGATGTAGTAGACTAATGTTAACTAGCTTGCTCATTGTTGCCCGTGAAAAGAAGTTAGGCTAGCAAGCAAGCATTTTAGCCAGGTAGCCTAGGACAACAAAAACTGAACTAACAGGTTATAGAGCAAACAAATGAATTATCACAACACATAGGTTGTAATATGGCTTTTTTTCTTGACTTGGCTTCCCCAGTGATTTTACTCACACCCCACTACTGTCTAACGATGAACTTAGCCTTAATTATGATGCTTTTTGGAAACTGGGCCCATGTCCATAAGAGTGACATGATAGTAAAACATATTTTTGAAGCTATAGGCCCACATGTCTTGTTCACAAAGTCTCAAATGACAACAAAAACATAACGTCATATGAGTTGCACTCATCTTGCAAAAAAATTGTACAACTTATATCCTTCAAGAATTGAATAGGTATAACATTTATTGAAATGACCAACCACTAATTGTTACAAAAACCTATTACTTGTGCCACGCAACTAAGAGCATTCTGCTTTGGCACTGCTTCAGTGCCTTAAAGTGACTGTTGCTGAACTTGAACAAACTTAATCCCCTAACAATAAAGCCCTCAAACACCCTGTGTAGCATTTGCAACACGTGCAATGGTCAAAACAACAACCAAGCCTCTGAAACGGCCTCTTTTGTCAAATGTTCTGTCAGAGCATGCTCCAAACAAAGAATACAGTACTCTCCCCAACTCAGTCATCATGGAAGCATTGCCGTTTGTGCCACCTGTGACATGCTAAAGGTGACACCAACCAAGGCATACAGGCCAGTGCAGTAAAACCATACAAAACAGTCTCTGTATAAACAACATAATGTCTCTCTGCCTGCTCTCTAAATGCCTCTGTTTACAAGGCTTTGTCTAATCAACACTGAATTGCTGGAGCTGACACGGTGAAACAATTAGCACGAACCAACAGGGCCTTAGTTACTGTTAAGCAGTCTAAACAGACTCCGATCTTAATCCCAAACTAACTTTGAGGGCCAAATCCTGTTGATGTCAACAGAATCCCACCCGCGTCAAAACGGCCTGCTGCTGTTGCCCCAGGTGCAGTAGTCACACACAGGCCCTGGCTTGTCTCTCTTTATGAAACCCGATGCATTGATAGATCCTTCTTGGGCACATGGCCCAGCCTGCAGTTTGTTAATTAGGCGGGATGCTTTCCCATAATTAGCCTTGGTGATAAAACACATAGTGAATAATGTCCGTGGTGGCCGTGGAGAAATACAGCTTGTAAATGTGGAGTGTAGATGCAAGTCCTGAATGCCTTTTTAGATGCAAGTTCTGAATGCTTTCAACAAGTCTTTCCTCCTTGAAAAGCAAACCCTGTGGATGAAAGTGTTTAGAAATGTGGTGAAAAGCGTGAAGGTGCCTTGCATAAATGCTGTACGTATGACATCACTTATCTGAACTATTTTTACTGTCAATAGCCTAGTCATTGCATTCATTTGCAACCAAGGCACATCAGCAGTCTGTTAAGCCCCATTTAAGTGTTGATAATAAAGTCATGAATGATATGCCATCTTGATATCTGTCCCTTCAATTACATTTTGACAGCAGGGATGGCCATTGTCCTCATTGAGTCCTCCTGGTAGCTGTAAACAACGGCTCAAACCCACCACAGGCAAAGCCTGACAGACCTTATGTTCCAAGTAACGTCAAGCTCGTTTATTTTTTATCGAGTTCCACAGGTGCTCGCACTCAAACCATATAACCCAAGGAGCCCAAGATAGGAAAAACCAAGGAGACCAAGATAGGAAAAACCAAGGAGCCCAAGATAGGAAAAACCAAAGAGACCAAGATAGGAAAAACCAAGGAGCCCAAGATAGGAAAAACAAAGGAGACCAAAATAAGAAAAACAAAGGAAACCAAGACAGAAAAAACAAGGGATCCAAGATTGGAAAAACCAAGGAGACCAAGGTACAAAATAATTATCTTGATTTAATGCCATGCTCGAAAGACTACAAAAGAAGACATTGCTAAGTGCGGAAAATCTGCTGACCATTTTGTTTAGCACTTTATTGCATTTTGCACTGTCACTTTCTGTAACCAGATGTCTCCCTTATGGAGGGATTAAATAGGGAGATTCTGGCTGCAACATGGCTTGTGTCAGACTACACTTGCGTGAATCGGGTCTCATTGTCTTCCCCTAGCCCCTCCGACACTCCAACCCGTATTCACTCTGACTGTTCATTGTGTCCAAGGGGAAAGATTCGGATCCTCTGTCGCCCCTGTGACATCAAATCCAGTAATGCATCATCTGACTGACTGCCTCAGATGACCCTCTTCCGTGGGAGTATGGCTGTTGTCAGGAGCATCAACTGCTTCACAAGTATTTACTGCAGGAACATCGGGGACAGTTGTGGTATGCCTTGGCTGTTCCATACAGCCAATGTTAGAATTACTCATTCGACTATAAGGAACATCTTTAAAAAAATAAAATAATAATAATAATACATACAAAAGAGTGATTGTGACCGATTCGGTAAACAACTGTAATACCACGAAGACATTGGTAGATCTTGTAAGTGTGGCGCCTATTTAAGGTTCTGAAATGTTCTACCTCTGTTTGGAATGATGGCGAGCGCCAGACTGGAGAGCGCCAGAAGCACCGAAGCACCGCTCTATTTCTAATGAATAATAGGGCCTGGCACATTGCACTCTCATGTCACAAGGACAGCCACCAGAGGACACAGAGAGACAACCATGCCACTGCTGGGACTCCGGAGTACAACACTCTACTGTATATAGGACAGTGGCATTGTAGTAGGCGTTTTAACAGGTAGGACCCTATGGCTGCGCACATGGACAATACACCTTCTGATACAGATGTATGGTGAATGCACACGTTTTTAAAGAGTTAGTGAATCTGTGACATGCATGAATTGCATGATAACTATAATTAAATCATTATTTCACAAATAACTACACTAATAACTATAGTTATTTAGTTGATTTAGTTCCCCCACCTAGACAGAGGGAGTTGAACATCAGGTGTGGGCTCACAGGACCCACAACGCATATCATAATGCATTATTGGACATTATCTATAAAAGCTTTTTGTCAAAGCAGGTCTTAGATGCTCTCCTCAAACAAGTTTTCGCAATGCACTTGGCAAACGTAGCCAGTACTTAGTTGAGACGCATCATGAAGGCTAAACCGATGTCAACCAGAGATTAAGAGCTGAGATGTGTGGCCTAACCAAAGCAATCATCTACTGTATGCTTGTCTTTTGTTTCTATGACGAAGGACTTGCATCACTGATGGTAACTGTTGCTGGGCTTATATACTATATTGTCCTCTGTGCTGCAGGAAAGCTACACATGAATCATGACAGAATTAGGCATCAGCTGAGAGACATGGCATAAGTGGCTGGGAAATATCAACAGAAATACACAGTGTATCAGTTACAACACTGTGACACACACTCCTGTTGGGGCATGTTATGTCTGCATCTAGGTGCAAAGATCAGATATTCATACATGGCAATTGTATATGTCAATCACAGTAACCTTTTCTGCCACATTTCTACAGTCATTTGTTGCAGTAGAACTTTTAAGAATCACTATTTCGTGTCAAACTAGTTTGAGACAAGTATCTGTATCTTCTCAGACGTTACACCATGTTTGCTGTGACATTTAAAGCCATGTGTTGATTTATTTCACAGGTGGTGGTGAAACTGTTTTGAACACTTCCTCACAATGGAGGACTATGAACACGGTGTGCAAGTCCACACACGCTGGCTGGAATGGAATCCGGCATGGTCAGGTGCTTTGTAGGTTGTCTGCCGCATTGACGTACCCTCGGATTATGAGGGGTCTCCCGTGGAACATTACCTCAGCAAGTAGGGCGTGGATAGCTTGGGGAATATCCTCTCGGGTAGCGAGGATGAGGATGTGCACCTGGAGTTCATCAATAGGTTCTTTGAAAGGCTTAAAAGTCTCCCGGAGGCTGAACAGCTTATTGAGCACAGCCAAGCAACAGTTGGAAAATGCAGCAAGGCAGCACAGGGGGAGGTGTGTGGTGATGGACCACGAGCCAACGGCGGCTCTCTGCCAATAAACAACCCAGAGTTCAACTCCCTGTCTGCCCGTAGTGAGACAGCAACTAGCAAGGAAACCACAGAGCCAGACAACGCCAACTCCAACACAATAGATAAGCCTGACTGCAAGATGGCCCCTGAGCTCCCAGCCAATAATGCCTCTGAAGGCGAGACGGACAAATCAACCAATCTCAACGTAGAGTTGGTCATCAGACAGGAGGATTGGTCGTTGGTGTCAGCAAATTAAGCAGGGAGGCAGAAGAGTGTCAATCCTGTCACTTACTCAAAGCGGTAATGGAAATGACAGCCAACTCATTAAAGACACCTGCCTCTGGGAAAGTGCTGAATTCAGAATAAGCTGTATGTAAAAGTGTGGGTGACGAAAGACACAGAGATGTAATGTTAGATCAACCACTTCTTAAGAAAAGCTCTGACTCATGCCTTAACCCTGATAGGGATTCATCTAGTGATGCCACATGATAAATCAACAGAAGGAAAATAAATACCTGATGTTGTCACATCACCAAAGAAAGAAGGATACGAGAGGCCGTTCTTATTCAATCAGAGTAACTCTGAGGAGGAGAAATGTGCACAGGGAACAGAAATGGATGCTCATGTACAACTATCAAGAGATTACACAGCAGTTTATGTGACTGAGGCAGTCTGTGAGCATATCAAATCCTAAGCTCTCCAAACAAAGAGTTATCAGTGTCCACCCACATATGCAGAAATACTCCAGGGGAGAGCCAGAAACAATGTGCCACCTGGGCCGTCTGCAGTTGAACATTTATCGACTCCCCACCTAAGAGTCCAAAGTTAACTGAGAAGAATGAGTTGATTGAAAGACCAGTAAAGCAGGCTAACTGTAAACCGGCCGAGTCTAGCTTGCCTGCAAACAGTGAAGGCACTGATAGATCAAGCTCCCCACCAGGTCGAGCTGTTGACACCGGTTTGTCAACACCTAATTATTTTGTTAATGTGGCAACAAATTTACAGCCAAGCAGCTCATTACAATTACAGGCATCGGCTGAATTGAAAGATTGTCCTGGGTTGCCAGTGTCGATGACCACCTGTGCTTCTAGTGAGTCTTCGTCATTCCCAGAGGAAGGAAAGTTTGGCACAGACCACGTCGCACAATATCAAAGAGAATCTGGGCCTCCACAACTGCAAGAAATGAATAGAGAGACTCAAAACAGGGAGGCCTCATCTGAGGTTCTCAACACACCAGAATCAACAGAACATAACTCTGCAGTCGGAAAGAATACATCATTCATTTCGAAAGCTAGCAGTGCTGTTATTTATTCAAGCACATTGCAGCTGCCTCATGAAAACATAGTCCTCGAGATACACCAAGAAAATACAAATATAAAAATGGACTCAACCCAACTCTTACTAGGAGTGGTCAGCACTAACGCAACACTAAAACTTACCAAGACACCATTACCTAGCAAAATCAAGTGTTTCAACGTGCCCTGCTGTTCAGAATCAGACAGTCAAAGAACCTATGGAAACCAGACAGTAAAGCTGACTTTATTCTGGATGCAACTGAGAAGCCTGTATTAGCAATGTGCCTTTTCACTGTCTGCTACTCTGTTACTCCAAAGAGTGCTATGAACTCTCATCAGGCAGATGAAAAAAGATACTTGCATAATAATGTCACAGAAAACCACCCTGACCCATCTACTCCAGAGAATGTTCCATTAGCTCAATCAAATATTCATTCATTTCGAATTCCCCTGATTTGCAAATGGAAGGCGGACAAATTGATTTGGTTCAGTCTTTTATTTTATGATATTTCACCTTTATTTAACCAGGTAGGCCAGTTGAGAACAAGTTCTCATTTACAACTGTGACCTGGCCAAGATAAAGCAAATGAGTGAGACAAAAACAGCAAAAAAGAGTTACACATAAACAAACGCACAGTCAATAACACAAAAGAAAAATCTATGTACAGTATGTACAAATGTAGAAGAGTAGGGAGGTAGGCAATAAATAGGCCATAGAGGCGAAATAATACAAATGTAGCATTAACACTGGAGTGATAGATGTGCAGATGATGATGTGCAAGTAGAGATACTAGGGTGCAAAAGAGCAAGAGGGTGAGTAATAATATGGGGACGAGGTAGTTGGGTGTGCTATTTCCAGATTGGCTGTGTACAGGCACAGTGCTCAGACAGCTGATGCTTAAAGTTAGAGAGGGAGATATAAGACTCCAGTTTCAGTGATTTTTGCAATCCGTTCTAGTCATTGGCAGCAGAGAACTGGAAGGAAAGGCGGCCAAAGGAAGTGTTGGCTTTGGGGATGACCAGTGAAATATACCTGCTGGAGCACGTGCTACGGGTGGGTGTTGCTATGGTGACCAGTGAGCTGAGATAATGCAGGGCTTTACCTAGCAAAGACTTATAGATGACCTGGAGGAAGTGGGTTTGGTGACGAATATGTAGTGAGGGCCAGCCAACGAGAGCATACAGGTCGCAGTGGGGGGTAGTATATGGGGCTTTGGTGACAAAACGGATGATAGACTACATTCAGTTTGTTGAGTAGAGTGTTGGAGGCTATTTTGTAAATGACATCGCCGAAGTCAAGGATGGGTACGATAGTCCGTTTTTCGAGGGTATGTTTGGCAACATGAGTGAAGGAGGCTTTGTTGTGAAATAGGAAGCGATTCTAGATTTAATTTTGGATTGGAGATGCTTGTTGTGAGTCTGGAAGGAGAGTTTACAGTCTAACCAGACACCTAGGTATTTGTAGTTGTCCACATATTCTAGGTCAGAACCGTCCAGAGTAGTGATGCTGGACGGGCGGGCAGGTGCGGGCAGCGATCGGTTGAAGAGCATGCATTTAGTTTTACATGCATTTAAGAGCAGTTGGAGGCCACGGAAGGAGAGTTGTAGCATTGAAGCTCGTCTGGAGGTTAGTTAACACAGTGTCCAAAGAGGGGCCAGAAGTATACAGAATGGTGTCGTCTGCGTAGAGGTGGATCAGAGAATCACCAGCAGCAAAAGCAACATCATTGATATGTACAGAGAAAAGAGTCTGCCTGAGAATTGAACCTTGTGGCACCCCCATAGAGACTGCCAGAGGTCCGGACAACAGGCCCTCCGATTTGACACACTGAATTCTATCTGAGAAGCAGTTGGTGAACCAGGCGAGGCAGTCATTTGAGAAACCAAGGCTGTTGAGTCTGCTGATAAGAATGCGGTGATTGACAGAATCGAAAGCCTTGGCCAGGTCGATGAAGACGGCTGCACAGCACTGTCTTTTATTGATGGCGGTTATGATATCATTTAGGACCTGGAGCGTGGTTGAGGTGCACCCATGACCAGCTCGGAAACCAGATTGCATAGTGGAGAAGGTACGGTGGGATTCGAAATGGTCGGTGATCTGTTTGTTAACAGGGCAGGATGGATATAGGTATATAACAGTTTGGGTCTAGAGTGTCTCCACCTTTGAAGACGGGGATGATGACCGTGGCAGCTTTCCAATCTTTGGGGATCTCAGACGATATGAAAGAGAGGTTGAACAGGCTAGTACGGGTAGCCAGGGGTACGGGTAGCCAGGTACGGGTAGCCGGGGTATGGGTAGCCAGGTGGAAAGCATGGCCAGCCGTAGAAAAATACTTCTTGAAATGATCGATTATCGTAGATTTATCAGTGGTGACAGTGTTTCCTATCTTCAGTGCAGCAGGCAGCTGGGAGGAAGTGCTCTTCTTCTTTTTGTCTTTTTTTTCTTTTTTAAATTTTACCCCCTTTTCTCCCCAATTTCGTGGTATACAATTGTTAGTAGTTACTATCTTGTCTCATCGCTACAACTCCCGTACGGGCTCGGGAGAGACAAAGGTCGAAAGCCATGCGTCCTCCGAAACACAACCCAACCAATCCGCACTACTTCTTAACACAGCGCGCATCAAACCCGGAAGCCAGCCGCACCAATGTGTCGGAGGAAACACCGTGCACCTGGCGACCTGGTTAGCGCGCACTGCGCCCGGCCCGCCACAGGAGTTGCTAGTGCGCGATGAGACAAGGATATCCCTACCGGCCAAACCTTCCCTAACCCGGACGACGCTAGGCCAATTGTGCGATGCAGTGCCCTAGACCACTGCGCCACCCGGGAGGCTGTGCTCTTATTCTTCATGGACTTTACAGTGTCCCAAAACGTTTTGGAATTAGTGCTACAGGAAACTAATTTCTGTTTGAAAAAGCTAGCCTTAGCTTTCCTAACTGACTGAGTATATTGGTTCCTGACTTCCCTGAAAAGTGGCATATCGCAGGGGCTATTCGATGCTAATGCAGAAACGCCACAGGATGTTTTTGTGCTGGTCAAGGACAGTCCTTGACAGTCAAGGACGGCCCCGTGTGGCTCAGTTGGTAGAGCATGGCGCTTGCAACGCCAGGGTTGTGGGTTCGATTCCCACGGGGGGCCAGTACAAAAAAAGTATTAATGTATGTACTTGTAAGTCGCTCTGGATAAGAGCGTCTGCTAAATGACTTAAATGTAAATGTCATGTCCGGGGTGAACCAAGGGCTATAGCTGTTCTTAGTTCTACATTTTTTGAATGGGGCATGCTTATTTAAGATGGTGAGGAAAGCACTTTTGAAGAGCAACCAGGCATCCTCTACTGACGGGAGGAGGTCAATATCCTTCCAGGATACCCAGGCCAGGTCAATTAAAATGGCCTGCTCGCTGAAGTGTTTCAGGGAGCGTTTGACATTGATGAGGGGTGGTCGTTTGACCTTGGACCCATTACGCAGGCAATGAGGAAGTAATCGTTGAGATCCTGGTTGAAGACAGCAGAGGTGTATTTAGAGGGAAAGTTGGTTAGGATGATATCTAAGAGGGTTCCCATGGTTACGGATTTAGGGTTGTATCTGGTAGGTTCCTTGATAATTTGTGGGAGATTGAGGGCATCTAGCTTAGATTGTAGGACAGCCGGAGTGTTAAGCATGTCCCCGTTTAGGTCACCTAACAGTAAGAACTCTGAAGATAGATGGTGTCCAGGGCACATATGGTGTCCAGGGCACAGCTGGGGGCTGAGGGGGGTCTATAGCAAGCAGCAACGTTGAGAGACTTGTTTCTGGAAAGGTGGGTTTTTAAAAGTAGAAGTTAAAATTGTTTGGGCACAGACCTGGATAGTAAGATAGAACTATGCAGGCTATCTCTGCAGTAGATTGCAACTGCGCCCCCTTTGGCAGTTCTATCTTGTCGGAAAATGTTATAGTTAGGGATGGAAATGTCTGGATTTTTGGTGGCCTTCCTAAGCCAGGATCCAGACAAGGCTATGACATCCGGGTTGGCAGAGTGTGCTAAAGCAGTGAATAAAACAAACTTAGGAAGGAGGCTTCTAATGTTAACATGCATGAAACCAAGGCTTTTACGGTTACAGAAGTCAACAAATGAGAGCGCCTGGGGAATGGGAGTAATTCTGGGGGCTGCAGGGCCTGGGTTAACCTCTACATCACCAGAGGAACAGAGGAGGAGTAACATAGAGTACGGCTAAAGGCTATAAGAACTGGTTGTCTAGTGCGTTCGGAACAGAGAGTAAAAGGAGCATATTTCTGGGCGAGGAAGAATAGATTCAAGGCATAATGTACAGACAAGGGTATGGTAGGATGTGAGTACAGTGGAGGTAAACCTAGGCATTGAGTGTTGATGAAAGATATACTGAGTGAAAATGAGAGAGGTTTTGTCTCTAGAGGCACCACGACGATTCAGACAGCTAGCAGGCCGGGGCTGGCAGGCTAGCAGATGGGCCTCAGGGGGACGTCGCAAACCCCCTCGAACGGCTACGTCGGCAGACCAGTCGGGATGGATCGGCGGGGCTCCGTGTCGGCAGCAAAGGGTCCAGGCCAATTGGCAAAAGAGGTATTGAAGCCCAGGAATCGTCTGATGGATCTCTTCGGCTAGCCGGGAGATGGGCCTAGCTCCAGGCTAGCTCCAGGCTAACTGGTGCCTGCTTCGGGACAGAAGTCTAACAAAGGATCTACGATAGCACTACCAGATAAACTTAACAATGACTTAGACTTGCCAGTAAAGTTATTTGAAAGCTCTGGTATACCTGATATTCAAACCAGCTTCAATGGTCAAGAGGCAAAACTTTACCAAAGCAAAGCAACGAGGGAGAAGGAAAGTTGATACAGAAGTCAAAACAGAGGACACTGTTACCACAGTGAAAACAGCAGAGCGTGAGGGAATTGAAAAAGCCCCTTGCGAAACACGTCCTGTGTACGCAATCTCCACTTTTTGGAATGAGTTGGAGAAGCTGACCCTTAATTAAATTTTGCGACTGTGTATGTTCAGCGATGCCCAACAGTTCAGTGTTCTCCCCCAGCCACCAGATAGCAAGGCAGCCGACACCTTCAATGTCACAGACTCAGGCTACTTCACTCACCTGGACGACTCCAAACCTGACCGCTCCAGTGGCAACATCTTGATGAAGAATTCTCACAAAATCTAAGTGCTGATAATCCAAGCACTGATCCTATCACAAGCGATGAGTCACCCAACTCTATTGGTATCTTGTGGGAAAGCGAGCCAGACCCAGTTAGCATTGGGTCTGGTATATACCATGAAAATGTAGCAATGCTAAGTTCTGCAAGTGACATCCCCCAACCATTCTTTTTAGGCAGCGCCCGACAGTATTATAAAACATTTTTGTTGCAAAAACGCCACAGTGATTCAGTTCCTGAGTATGAGCATTTCTACTCTGAGTTCTACCCTGTAATGGAGGTGTCAGTCCAAAGCAGGGAGGAGCTGGTGTCCACCTTTTCTTGCGGCCGTTCAGCCAATAAGAATCTAGAGGCCTACGATCATTTATTCTCATCTGTCTCATCTGCGGACTGAGATGAGGAAGATAACCAAGTCCCCAGTCCGATCCGGGTGTTCACACAGTTTAACCGTAAGTCAAGTGAGACCGAAGATGCCATAGTGGATCCGGACATATGTGAGGACTTTTTCACAGATGAGAACTTCTTCTGGAAAAAACGATTTCTCCCTAAGGGAAGTCTGGCTTAGGGTCTCCACCGGCAAAAGGCAGAGATCTGACTCCTGGTCTCTGGTTCCTGTCGACCAGATCAAGCGGTCATTTCTCAGAACCATCAGACTTATATACGCGCTGGGCATCCAAGACAAGCCTTTTCCTGATCAACTGCTGTACAACCTACAGGGCAGGATCTTCAAATAACTAGCAGAGCAGAGGAGGATATATCAGGATGTGCAGATGGCTGTTGCTAATCCCCTGTACGGACATTTTCTTCATTATTATCTCGTACACATTATCATGCACATTCACCACTGAGAGTCTTCGAGTAGGCTATTTACATTTTTTAAAGGCATAACCCAAGTGGGAAAACTGAAATATTTTCTTGACATCATGGCCAAGTTGTATACTGTATTTCCCCCCCCAATCATGAGACATCTTTAACTGGATGCAATCTGGTTGCCTTATATTAACCAGAAAACCAGGTAAAAAACTGAAATGATGTCTTCATGAAGTACCATGCCAACTTTTTCCAGCTGGGAAGAGGTAACAAAATCTTAATTAGCAATAATCCATTACTCACTATCGTGATCTTAGTTGACACCCTAAGTCCAGCTGTCAATGAACACTGACTAGACACACATAGTAGTGCTAAGCCAAAGGAATGATTGTACGTGATAACCCATCTTCACTAACAGTGGGTGACCTCTCAAGCTGCCCTGAGCCAAGTGTTACTCATGTTTGCCTTCGAAGGGCAAGTATGAATAGGCCCACATTGGTGGCCAAAAGAGCACCACTCCATCCAGCAAGCAGCTCTAAGAAGGAACAGTGACCTTGTCCATACATGTGATAAGCAACGTGTCTTTAACAAGCTAGTCAACAATGATTCAGATAGGCCTGAAGGTGTTCAAGTTCAAAACCAAATACCTCAATAAGCAAAAAACATCCACAAACTGTCTTTGGGAGTCGACTACAGCCAAATTAAGTGGAAAAGTCATGTTAGGTTGTGTATGGAGGAGAACATCGCTTAAAGCCTCACAGAAATACTTGGGTGCCACAGAGCTGTCTCAGTGTCACACTGTAGATTGTTTGGAATCAGCCCAGGTATGTACCACAGTAGCTGGAACCTGATCAGGGCACAGTGTGAAAGAACAGGAAGTCCCCTACCTAATGTAATGAGAACTGCTCTGTCTGCAGCTGTTATGGGAGGTGAGGTCAATGATAATCACACGTATCTCCCCCTGGACATATTCCCTGTGTGAAGGTGTATTATCACAGTAAGCCCATTTTCTCTGTGGGGACAATTGTACTCCTAAAACAGCTGAACAATGCCATACCCCCAATGATCATTTTAATATTGGAGGAAAAGAGCAGACAAAATACTCTCAGACCAGTTTCACCAGTGTTTACCATTTCATAGGTCCTCTCGATTTATCTATATTCACGTATCCACCATAGCTGCTGGAACCGTGCTGACGGTGTGAAGAATATATATTCAAGCCGGCACAGTACGGTTCTCGTTGGCACAATGTGAAAAGTAGAGAATGTTCAAACTTGAAGGGATACATTTATTTTGACTGTTTACACAGTAACTTACAGTCTCCTCTGTAGGATTAGATGCCTCCCTTTTACCCCTCAGTCAGTCAGACGTGTTGAAGTCAGCTGACCCACAAGCTGTAAGGCTGGTATGTACTGTACATTTGAGGAAATTATATAGACCCCTTGTTAAAAGGCAATGTTATTAATACATTTTTAAGATTATTATGTTCTAGTCTAGTGTGTGTAAAATGTTTGTGAAAAGCCTATTTGTTCTTCTTCGTTTATTATATGATTACATTATACAATATGTGTCACGTTCGTCATAACGATGAGACCAAGTGATTTGAATACATACTTCTTTAATAAACGAATAAACACTAAACAAACTAACAAAACAACAAAGATGCTATTTAAACTGCGTGCTGACATGCAACTACACATAGACAACTACCCACAAATACAGGTGGGAAAAGGCAACCTAAGTATGGTTCTCAATCAGAGACAACGATAGACAGCTGCCTCTGATTGAGAACCACACCCGGCCAAACACACAGAAATACAAATCATAGAAAACGGAACATAGAATGCCCACCCAAATCACACTCTGACCAAACCAAAATAGAGACATAAAAAGCTCTCTACGGTCAGGGCGTGACAATATGTCTCAAATGTTGAATTCAATAAGAAGAAGATATCATTGGCATTGGCTCGTGATATTTTTTACCACACAATGTTACACAGTTTTCCTGGCCAACATAAGCGCACTGTCTGCCATCCGATACCTGCAGAGGAGAGGCAGGGAAAAAGCAACTTGAGAGAAGCCGTTACGTCAAACACCCTCCGTCTGATACAAAGACAGTGAATCAACCTGCACAGCTACCACACTCCAAACCTGCTTTCCATGGAAATACTGACAAGGGATACTGAATACTGTATGTTTCGGACCCTATGGCATCATGTATCTGACATTTGCCCCCCAGGGTGAAATCTGTGGTGTCCTCTTGTAAAAATGTAAAGGACCAAAATCAATGTTTTGCTGTAACTGAAATGTTTGCACTATGACGTATGAATATGATAAGGGCTCATATTGCCCTGATCTTGAAGTTAGAAATTCATTTTATGGTCCATTGCATTGAAATGGTTGAGCTAGTGTGTATGATAAAAGTATTTCTGTATGTATGCCATTTGATTAGTGTTTTGAGGTCAGTTGATGTCATTTGGCTATCATAAACATACTTCATTTTTTATAGATAAATATAGCCCGTAACAAGGGTTTAAATGACCAAATCCTTAGCCAAGAGATGTATGACTAGTTTTCATGCACATTTTTTATTTTTTTTCTTGATTTATGTGTTAGGACTATGATGTTGCGACAGTGGCTCAAGAGGGACAAACAACAGTAGTATTGCCATTTTTTTCCAATTTCTTTCAAGACATTCGCTTCGCCTAGCTGAGTTCTGCTAGGAGCAAAACAAACCTCCTTTAGGAGGAGGTCATGAATATGGCGTGTAAGTTTTGAGATTAAATGACAAATATTTGAAATTAAAGGTTCTGAGGGAATATAATTGAGAATAATTTAGATGTTTGAATATTCAATCAACTTCATAGTATTTTTCTATATGAATTCATCACATACCCTCTTGCAAAACAAATGTGTATAAAGCACTCATTCAAACCAGATGTCTGTGCCTAGTAGACTAGGACTGTGCCAGTGTATATTTTGACACATTATGAAGGCTGTTCCATTTGATTACCTCTATTAGATGACTCTGTCATTGTATGGTTTGTTCTGCGGATGTATCACGTTTCAAATATATTTCTGAGTTGACGGCTGTTTGTCGAATGTATTCTGTCCGATTTTATACACCAGAGGGCAATATAGTATCATGTATAAACTAATTCCAAAGTAATATCAATACTACCAGATTATAAACCACTATGATGTTAAAACAACACTTCAAAATTGCAATCCCAAACAACACAAAGAACACCTTTAACTCCTACTAAGTTTTTGTCACGTGCACAAGTACAGTGAAATGCCTTTCTTGCTTGCTCTTTCCCAACAATGCAGTACTACTATAACCATTTTTGTTAAGTCAAGTAGATCAAAAACAGAAATAGAAATAAGAAGAACACGAGAAAGTAAGTAAAGGTCAGTTCCAGGGTCAGTGCCAATACCATATTTACATTGTGCAGGGATACTGGAGTGGTAGGGTTAGATATTTCCACTGAACAAAAATGTAAATACAACATGCAACAATTTCAACAATTTTACTGAGTTACAGTTCATATAAGGAAATCAGTCAATTTAAATAAATTCATTAGTCCCTTATCTATGGATTTCACATAACTGGGAAAACAGATATGCATCTGTTGGTCACAGATAAAAATGTAGGGGGCGTGGATCAGAAAACGAGTCAGTATCTGGTGTGACCGTTTGCCTCATGCGGCGCGACACATCTCCTTCGAGATTTGATCAGGCTATTGATTGTGGCCTGTGGAATGTTGTTCCGCTCCTCTTTAATGGCTGTGAGAAGTTGCTGGATATTGGCGGGAACTGGAACACGCTGTCGTACACGTTGATCCAGAGCATCCCAGTGGTCATCAAAGGTGAACATTTGGCCACTTAGGTCGATTACGACACCAAACTGCTGTCACATCAAGACCCTGGTGAGGACTACGAGCACGCAGATGAGCTTCCCTGAGGACGTTTCTGACTGTTTGTGCAGAGATTTTCGGTTGTGCAAACGTAATTTCATCATCTGTCCAGGTGGCTAGTCTCAGACGATCCCGCAGGTGAATAAGCTGGATGTGGAAGTCCTGGGCTGGTGTGGTTACACATGGTCTGCGGTTGTGAGGCTGGTTGGACGTACTGCCAAATTCTCTGAAACAATGCTGAAGGTGGCTTATGGTAGAGAAATTAACATTCAAATATCTGGCAACAGCTCTGGTGGACATTTCTGCAGTCAGCATGCCAATTGCATGCTCTCTCAGAACTTGAGACATCTTTGGCATTGTATTGTGTGACAAAATTACACATTTTAGAGTGGCCTTTTATTGTCCCCAGCTTAAGGTGCACCTGTGTAATGATCATACTGTTGAATCAGCTTCTTGATAAACCACAATGCTAGTCAACCCTATCTTCTGCATTTGGCCACAGGTTCTCATTCACATCACATCTTATGTCATCTTGGGCAATACATATAGGAAATAATATTTTGGCATGCCTGGTCCATCCCTGGCAATCTTCTGCAGATATGTCCAGGCATCCAGCATTTTATGCGTCCAGGATGGACATTTGATCATGTGGATGGTGGTCATAAACCTTCCACCACCATGAGGAAAATAATTCCTCTATGGGGTTGAGGAATGGAGGGTAAGGTGAGAGGAAAAATGTTACACCAGCCTGGGATGGGCTGCAAACCGCTCTGTGACGGCACGGGGGAGTGGTGAATTGCCACATTGTCCCATACAATTACAAACGTTGGCCGATGTCGCCTCACTGCAACCCTTTCCTCACCTGGCACAACCCTTTCCTCACCTGGCACAACCCTTTCCTCACCTGGCACAACCCTTTCCTCACCTGGCACAACTCTTTCCTCACCTGGCACAACTCTTTCCTCACCTGGCACAACCCTTCCATAGAGGTCATCCAGGAACTAAATGAGACGCTCTGTGGTTTATGGCCCAAATAGCGGTTTGTGGAACAGCAATCCATCAGAGGATATTGCTGCACACATTGTGATGTTGGCACCCCTCTGGCCCGGGACATCCACTGTGGCTCTTTTCCCAATCACATTCCTTCCTCGCTGCCAAATTTTGGCCAAGTTGAAACCAGCCTCATCCACAAAGATGAATATGTGGGGTGTTTGCCTGGCTTCAATCTCCACGACTCTCTAAAATAAATCCACAAGGCAACGTAAGATTTAGGCTATTACGGTAGTTTACATTATACCTAAAACATGCCATTGTGTGCCTCTGCCCTGCTTGGTTTTGTTCAAAACCAGTTCTGTATTTTATAGTCATCTTACCTGGACATATTTGTTCCTGAGTTGCTTGACTCCACCAGAGTTCCTCTCAAAGGGGACAGTGTACAACTGCTTCATCCTGACTTGATGTCGTTTCAGGACTCTAGAAATAGTTGTGGTGCTTACATTGTGAATATTTCCAAATGTAATGTTGTCTGCCAACAATCTCTGTGAGTTTTATGTCATTGTTTCTGATGACCATATCAATGATTGCAGTTTCCTGCTGAAAATCATACCTCTCCCGCCTGTGGGAGGTAACCGTTGGGTCCTAAGCAGAAATACAAAAACAATTACACACAAGTGGGTTTGGAGGCTTTGCTCAATTTACTTCTGTAATGTGCAGTTCAGTCAGATGCCCTTGCAGAATGCACATCTTACCTGTTGTTTTGCCGGACATTTCTCACAATAGATGCCACTGTTGAGTGTTGCAGATTGCCTGCACTCTCAGACCAGCGTCTCTCATTGATAGACCATGCTTTACGTAATCTCATCTGAGACTACAGCTCTTGATCTTCCTCTCAGTCTTCTTCCACCACGCATATGTACTCCTCTCCCTCTCCCATTCACTCTTCTTCCTCTGTCAGCCACTTCTCTATCTCTGGCTGGGTCCATGTTTACATTACAGGACATCATTATTCCTAATGTGTCCCCTTTTGTATAGAATCAGCTGTAGTTGGTCTAATTGTTTTGATAGTATTTCATTTTTTAGATTTTGAATATATTTCAATACGGTATTACTGTAGAAATGTAGTAAATTGCTGTCTTATTCAATTTTGTGTTATTTTAGGTTTTGAACTTAAGTTTAACAGTTTTGAAAACAGTATGCAAACATGTGCAAATTGTATTTCAGCCAAATTGCTGCCACGCCACTTTTTCTATTACACTGTTCAGTGTATATGGGTAAGGTGACTAGGCATCAGGATGTATGATAAACAGTGTAGCTAGCAGCAGCGTGTATGATGATTGTGTGTGTGTGTGTGTGGTGTGTGTGTGTGTGTGTGTGTGTGTGTGTGTGTGTGTGTGTGTGTGTGTGTGTGTGTGTGTGTGTGTGTGTGTGTGTGTGTGTGTGTGTGTGTGTGTGTGTGTGTGTAAAGTGTGCATAGATGGGCACACCATAAAGCGTGATTCCATTTCCAATACAATTAAGTATTTCACCAGCAGACGGTGAGGTTGGGCCATGAGCGAGAACGAGAGAGAAAAGCGTCACAGATTTAAGGTCCTGGGTGAAATAACACGTCTACTGGAATGTGCTCGTTTTGCAAAGTTTATTTATTTAATTTTATGAAAAAGAGCCTGACTAATAAACATTTATTGAAATGGCTGTACTGCACTCTTCAGTACGGTTGAAAATATCAGATTTGAAGTCAATCTTCCTTATACATCTATCTGATCCATTGTCTTCTTTTCGTTCAAAGGAGCTTGTCTGTTGTACAGTGGTACTCTACTATCATCGTAACCCGTATTCAAATAATTATTAATGAACCATTATAAATTCTTATAAATGTTCATAAATGTTTCAAATGCTTTATTGATTATTATACATACTACATAACATGCTAATGAATTGTAATGCTTAAACACATTTATAAATCGTTTTCTAATGCTTGTTCATGAAAGTGTTACCTATTTACATAAGGTCTTAGCTTGTTTCAGGTCATAACTATACTGAACAAAAATATAAACGCAACATGTGAAGTGCTGGTCCCATGTTTCATGAGCTGAAATAAAATATCCCAGAAATGTTCCATACGCAGCTTATTTCTCTCAAATTTGGTGCACTAATTTGTTTACATCCCTGTCAGTGAGCATTTCTCCTTTGCTAAAATAATCCAGCCACCTGACAGGTGTGGCATATCAAGAAGCTGATTAAACAGCATGATCATTACACAGGTGCACCTCATGCTGGGGGCAATAAAAGGCCACTCTAAAATGTGCAGTTTTGTCACACAACACAATGTCACAGATGTCTGAAGTTTTGAGGGAGTGTGCAAATGGCATGCTGACTGAATGACTATCCACCATAACTGTTGCCAGATGTTCATTTCTCTACCATAAGCCGCCTCCAACATCGTTTTAGAGAGTTTGGCAGTACGTCCAACTAGCCTCACATCCGCAGACCACGTGTAACCACAGCAGCCCAGGACCTCCACATCTGAGACCAGCCACCGGGCCAGCTGGTGAAACTGAGGAATATAACTGTCTGTAATAAAGCCCTTTTGTGGGCAAAAACTAATTCTGATTGGCTGGGCCTGGCTCCCCAGTGGGTGGTACTGGCACCCAACTGGGTGGGCTTATGCTCTCCCAGGCCCACCCATGGCTGCGCCCCTGCCCAGTCATGTAAAATAAATAGATTAGGGCCTAATGAATTTCTTTCAATTGACTGAATTCCTTATATGATCTGTAACTCTGTAAAAATTTTGCATGTTGCGTTTATATTTTTGTTCAGTTTACTTACTACTAAACATCACTAAAAATAATAAAAGTATAATCAAGAAAATATTATCAGTACAAGTTGATATTAAAAGCATCGGGCAAGAATAAGAGAAATGTAACGTCCTTTTTATTGTAAATAAACACCTCAAACAAAGTAGAAGAAACAAGCCACAGAAAGAAGAGCAACATTTTGCAGAGGTAGTAGCACAATGCAGAAAGTCCTTTTAAGCCCTCAAAGTTTGCTTTGTGATTTCAGAACATTGAATAAATAATACAGATGTTGCTGTTTTTAGCTTTGTGGAATGCTTTTTACAGCTTACAACCAAAGACAAGTCGTCTGAGGATAGAATATAAAAATCATATAGTATACGAATCAAAAAGTTAACACAATAAAAAAGCATGGAAACAGGACGGTATTCAAGAAAATGCTCATAAATAGTACAAAAACTCACAAAATATAAAATATGAAGCCCAATGCAGTGCACAGTAGCCTACACACAGTAGGGGGAAAAAATACATTTTCAAGCGCCCACGGTTAAAAACTATGTACATTTTGCACTTTCATTAATGCTACAATATCAGGCAGTGGTAGGCTGTTTCCTACCTTTTCATACTGTTGTGTGGGAAAGTGATTTTGCTGAATCATGTGTATCTGCGTTAACATACAGTACAGTAGTGCAGCTTAAATACAAATACCGTACTCTTATCACACCCACATAAAACATTCTTCTGACTACTGAATATCTGACAAATACATTGTTCATGAGGTTTGTGGATAATATGGTGTGAGTCTCAGATGGCACCCTATTCCTTATACAGAGCATGACTTTTAAACGGAGCCCAGTGCACTGAATAGGGAATAGGGTGCCATTTGGGACACAAGCATGATATGCAGTAGTGAGCTTCCACAGTGTTTTTTTTATGGCTCTCTGATGGGGATCTGTTGTTTGCACACGTCCAGACGAGCGCCAGTCCATTGTTTGGTTTTATAACCATCTCTGCTGGTTGGTAGCCATGGCACCCAGGCCTCTGGCCCCGAAGTCTAATCCCGTCCGGTGTGGCGAAATTCCAGACATGGGCTGAATCATCCCAGTATTGCAGTCATACTCCCAAATGTTGTCATAGTCCATTTGCTGGTCATCTGGCTCAAGGTACGAGTTGTGATCTGTGGGGGCAAGAGAAACGATTCCCAGGCTTTTAGTTTTATAGCAGTAGAAGAAGAAGAATAGAAGACCTCGCCCAGATTGGGAAACACTTTTGGACCAGGTCCAATGTATATAACTCTCTCATGGTGTGTGTGAACTGCCGTCTTCGGCTTAACATACAATCGTACTGTACTGTAAAACCAGTACTGTGGCATGCCTATACAACATCACCCACGTTTGTCCTCTGTTTTCTCCTGGGAATTGTGCAAAGACATACAGCTTGAAATGATCACCGGGAATGTCCTAATATCCAATTATATAGTGGGTTATATTTGGAGATAACCTCTTAAAACCCATCCTGTTTTCATATTAGATAAAAGGACCATTAGATATGAGCTATAGAGAGTAGCCCTTGCCCAGTTGTGTGCTGTCAATCACAGCTGGTAGTAACCCTGTCTGGAACAGTGTTCTGTTACACTGGATTTCCCCCCCATGAGACACCTGCACACATGGCATTTAAAGCTGGCCTAAGCTCCATTTCATTGGCACATCTGTGCATTTCCTGCACTTTTCTCTCTGCAGAGATAGCCTGTCTGACTGCATGCTGACAGTGACAGACACACCCAGTCCAATAGTCTAACGTTCTATACTATACTGGCCTATACTGTATGTGTAAATATGCCCTGTTTTTCTTGGAAGTGGTAAAACTACAGTCCCCCGATGAATAGACTTCTGTGTCATAGAGGATTTTGAAGTAAATTGTTACCAACTAAGGCTGATTTTAGTGGGATTTAAGTGTGTGATTTACGATGTGACAATATCATAGAGAGGTTTGAAATGGTGAGCATTCCTTTTTTTTTGTCAGAAAGAAATGCTAAATACATAGTAAGCTAAAGGTAACCAACTTATTTGCTGTTTCAGTTTTAAAACATAGCATAACATAGTATAATTCTCTGGTCCTACCAGTACAAGGTGAAGAATGTTGTTCCATTGTGAGTGCAGTGTGCAAGTTTACATGAGCATGCTTGACATTCTTACCTGATGAGAAACCATATAGCATCTGGGTGGTGTTCATAGCAGGCATCACGGGGAAGACCCTCTGTCAAAAGATGAGGACACAAAGTTGCTTCACATGTACAAGAACAACAAATAGTACTTTAGAGAGGATTATTATAGAGTACAACAAATGGAGATTATACCCACAGTATTCAAAATAAATATGATTGATCCATAATGCATTAACTATGTGCCTTTTAAAGGCAATGTTCCTGTGTTTGTGGAGATTGCATTCAAGGTAAAGGCTGCAGATGTCGGTTTAATTCGAGAGCTTGGGAATACAAGGTTATATCTGCACAAAGATTATCCTGAGATAATTGGCTTTTAAGTTCCGAACCCTCATTGGTTTGAATGGTGTCAGCATTCTTTATCTTGCATTCTTTTTATTTAACAACATGAATTGGGATATTTAGAGTACTACATACTGTAGGTAGAGAACATTGAACAGAACAAGGCTATGTCAATAACTATAATTTTGACAAAAATGAAGATAGAACCTTATGGTCCCAAGTTCTCATTAGAAATTACCTTTGAATGTCAAGCGCTACAATGCTACAACAGAGTATGGATTGAATCCCGGCCACATGCTTACCATACATACAAGGTCAAATAAATATCGCATTTACAACTCCACACTGTAAGTCGCATTGGCCCGTATAAATAAAGTGTCTCAGAGTAGGAGGGATCTACGATCAGCATTCACACTTTGTGAAGGTGAATCATTGAGTTTCAGTTTCTCACCTCCTCTTGCACTGCTTTGGGTGCAGGCAGCAGCCTCAGTCTGGAGACGGCCTTAGCTTTCTGGTCTGGCCCCTGAGGGCCCTCCATCTCCAGCCCCTGGCCCTGGATGAGTACGAGACTCCTCCGGCAGCGCTTGCCCAGGGGAGGGGTGCGCAGCTGGAAGGAGGAGGGTAGGAGATGAGGGTCCTGCTGCTGCTGTGGTGGTCCTCTCACACACTGCTGTTGAGGGTCAGAGGAAGAGAGCATTAGAAAGCCATCAGGTCAAATTGGTAGTAGCAATAGAAGTAGAATTAAAGTAGTAAAGTGCTTTGTGATAAATGTTAAAAGGGCCACATAGATTTGATTGATTGAAAGGAATTGAATTGAACATGTAACATGTTTTGAAATTAAATGTCCCAATTTACATTTAGAGCATTTATTAATTGGATGAAGTCTCTGTCCAATGACAGTCATGCATATACAGCCACTGAAGAAAAATGGACCTCAACCCTGCCAATGTGTCAATGCTGAGACTAGAGTCTAGACACAAAACTTAAATTCCCGGGTGCGCTTGTGGTGTAAACTGAGACGTTTGAATCCAGTATCATGACCCACTTACCGCTGGCTGCTGCCTGAGCCGGCTCTCCTCCTCCTGGGCATAGATGTCAGGGGTGCAGGGCTCGTCATACAGGGGCGACAGGGGCTGCCGGGGGGCGCACATGTCCGAGTGCCGTTGGGGGGCAGAAAGCGACACGTACTTCAGGGACGTCTGTGGAGTGCTCCAGCTGTTGGACTGATCACACAGGGATTTCCAGCGGTTATCATTAGTATTCCGTCACTCACAGTCAGTTTCCTCTCAGCACAGTACATGAATGGCCATTCTCTTTTCTAGCGCTCTCACGCTCAGGGACTAGCAGACGCTAATCATTTAAGCCATACTTAGTGCTGGGATTTGGGGTAGGGTTACCAAGCGGAGAGATGGGGCTAATCTCAGACATGATCTACAGAGGGGTCGGGGTAGTTGGAGGGTGTAGTCTACTAGCGTGACAACTGTCCGAGTTCGTGTGGAGTGTATGCCGCTAGCCTGCTACACTGATCTGTCTTTAGTGTCTTTAGTGGGGCGGCATAAAACAGGTTGCTCTCCCTGAGTGCTGTTACGGAAAGTTGTTTCCTGTCCAGCACTTATGGGGTAATATCTCCCCTAAGACATATCTACTGAATTAAGCTGGAGAGGTACTGTAACATATCATTTTACACCGCTGGCAACTATCCTTCTACTCCTTTAACTGACAGCCCTGTTGTTTTGTGGTAGACTGTTTGGGTTCCAGCACACATGATGAACAGCAAAGCATAGTCCCAGAGGGAATATTCCATAATCAAGTTAGCGACCAGGCTGAAGTTAGTACCTTGACGAGAGGGGCCTTCTCCAGATACTGTTGGGTGCTGGCGCGGTCACAGTGCAGGCCTGAGTAGGGCATGTTGTACACCGGCCCCTCAGGGGTGAGGTAGGAGCAGCGCTGCGGGGAGGAGTAGCACTGCGACAAAGGTCGGAGGTCGCGCTCAGGCCTGGTGTGGGATGACACGCTGTTGCTGCGGCTTCCCAGGCGAGCCATCTCGGTGGACGTGGGCCGACTGGAACTGTACTGTAAGGACACACAGACAGAGGGCAAAGGTCAAGTATGCTCAGTAACATCAAAACTAACAGGGGTGATACGAATGAACACAAAAGGGTGGTGTCCCGGAGTCTCGTTCTGAACTAAAAAGCACCAAGATATTCTCCATTGAGCATGCTTTTTAGTCCAGGGCTTAATTTGGATCCGGGAAATCGGCCCAAAGAGTTCAAACAAATCTGTAATCTGTCAAACCTGTTATGATGCTATTGTTCCTATACCCGCCCTGAAAAGTAAAGTTGTATTCCTGCTTTGCTTGAATAGCACCCAAAGTCTAGCTGATGTTATTCGTTGCCAAAGTGTAAGCAAGGAAAGTTGAAGATTTCAAATCATCTTGATTTGTACCGGGGAGGTGCAGTTCAGTAGCTAAAAGTAGGCTACACACACCAAGGGTGTCTGGGCAGAGAGCTGAGCTGGATGAGCAACCAGTCTACAGGGTCCTTCGTTCTTTAGGGAGTCCGATCAAGGTCTTGATAGCGTACGGCACTTCTGTTGATCCTTGAGATCTCTCTGTTCTCAGGTAACCTGTTGATTGCTAAGGCAGCGAGTAAGTGCCCCTCATTTCTTATGGTCAAATGTGTCTTTATGGTGTTATATCGGAGGGAAAAAACAAATATGTTTTGATCTCGTTTTCGGGAGGCTTCAGGACTTCAGCGTCGGCTTGGGTTGTAACAGGAGAGGCACGGTCTAGACCTTGGTTAATAATTCACCTTTGGAAACGAAAAGTGCTCCTACTGCTCTGCCCAACTCCACCAAAACAAACAAGCTCTTTCATGATAGAGTCCTGTGGACATCAGATACATGCTTTATACCAGCTACGTAAATGCCCACACCACATTCCGTAGCGTAAAAGTACATAACTTTACGTGGGCATACCAGTAGTACACACTCAAATTCACTCTAGTTTCTTAGTAGAAAGCAGACCTCGGTCTTTTTGAGGTGTACTTCATTGAGCTTTGAGTTTGCAATTTCATGTTAATTTAATAGTTTTATTTTGCTAATTGTGGTCTGCTGTCTGTAATTGTTGTCTAATATCTCTCTAGGAGCTGATCCGTCGTCAGGATTGTGGAATAAATCGAATGGTAAGGTAAGATTTGAATGGAGAAAGCTGATCCAAGATCAGCGCTTGCCTTTCTTTTGATCCTATCAGTACTGACACATGCTCCAATGATGCACTTGTGAACGCTCTCTTTACGTGGTGTTCTGGGAAGCACATGACAATTCTGGCCGTTATAGGAACAATGCATCGTTAAAACACTCGTAAGTTCCATCGCTATCAGGAAACCAGGCCCTGGACAACCTAAACCAATCGCAGCTTGAGTATCTGAATGTATTTGACCTATGTATTTGATCCAGGTCTGGTAGAAAGTGTTCAAATGCACACTTACACACAGGGGTTCTGTGTACCCTGGGGACAGAGGGTTGTCCTCGTGTCTGGGGGGGAACTGGAGGTGGTGGGATCCAGACCCTGACCCCCGCCCACTGTGGGACTGACCCAGCCTCAGAGACTCACTCCGACCCTGGCTGTTCCGACCCTGGCTGTTCCGACCCTGGCTGTTCCGACCCTGGCTCTGGCTGTTCACACTCCACCTGTCAAACTCCGGAGCCTAGTTGGAAGAATATAGCACGACGTGTTAACAAATGAAACCAATCAAACGGACAGTCGAACACAGTTAAAATTGAGGTGGAATATAGTTTGAGTTGCACATTAATGGATCATAAATAAGACAACGTGCTTAAAACAAGGTAACTTAGAATGGGTAAATTCATGCAAGATGCATAGCCTTGATATGGCAATAGCCTCCAATATAATGCTGTCCATAGTGGTTCCAATAGAATAGAATGAGGCTATAGTCAAATCAGGGCTAACAAACATATTGCTGCTCTCGGATCAGTTTGCCTTTTAGATCATCATGAATATGAATAGGAGGAAACTGATCCTAAGTCAGTGTCCTACTCTGAGACACTATATGGATAATTAAAGATAGAGTCCTTAGTTGCTCCATCCATTTTTGGACTCCAACTCTTATTGTTCTAATCTAGGATGGTTCTGAGCTAAAGGTGGGGGGGGGGGGGGGTGTCTCACCTCTCTCGGCGTGGGGGTGTAGATGATGTCATAAACGGGGGGCGGGGGACTGAGCACGGGGACATCAGAGGCTTTGAAGTACTGGATCCAGTCGCAGAACTCCCTCTTATCAAGACAGGACACCACGATAGGGTTTATCAGCTTGCCTGGGAAAGCAGAGCCGGTTCATGGATTCAGTCACTCATTGGAGTGTGCATGAGGCAATTTGCACTTAATAAGTGAACTTCATTTGCAATTTAGATTTAAAAACGAGTGTAGCTCAGCGGTCAAGTTACCTTCGATCATGAAGGTATTGGGCTTGACGTCCTGGCAGGGTGTGGTCACAGTGATCATGTTGAGTGGAAGTTTCCCCTGCGATCACACACACACACACACACACTGTTACACACACTTCTGACACACAGACAGATCAGAGGGAGACGATTGCAAACATGACAAAGTATGTCCTTGAGTGTAATCAAGGTGTCATAGGCTATGAGTGACTCATACGAGCTAGAGGTGAGACTAGGGTCAGAGCAGTACATCTACTGTATGCTAAATATCTATACCGCAGCTAAGAGTAAGCCTGAGTACCAGTATGTTTATGATTTCATGCCAACTCCTTGGCATGACAAGGATTTGACATGATGCCACAAACAGATCTGGGACCAGGCTAGCTAAGAGTCTATCCATGGTTCAGCGGGACGTTTTAAAATTACCTTGTAGAACAGGCCGTGGCACTCTTCTGATAGGATGATCAGAGTGGTGGGGTACATCACCAGTAGTCTGTCACTATGCTCCTATAGTGGACACAATGGCAACAATCAACTCTCACTGCATTCAATAGCTAATTCAATGTTCAGTATTTCGCCATGGTGCGGATGTTTGTCTCTCAGGCTGATACAGAGAGACTCATCCATGCTTTCATTACAAGCAGACTTGACTACTGTAATGCTCTCCTGTCTGGTCTACCCCAGAAATCCATTGGTCAACTGCAAAACATACAGAATGCTGCAGCACGGGTACTGAACAAGACCAGACAAGAGCACATAATTGTGCACCACAATACATGAGACGTGCTTTTAAGTTATGTACCCAAGTAGGTCCCTCAGGTCCTCTGGCACTGGCCTTTTAACTATCCCAAAGCCTAGGACCAAGATGCATAGAGAGGCAGCCTTTAGTTATTATGCCCCCAGCCTCTGGAATAGCCTGCCAGTGAGCCTGGGGGGGGCCGAAACTGTGGACATACTTAAAAGAGATCTTACAACACAACTTTGTAGCTTTGCTTTTCCTTAGGGTGCTTTTTAGTCATTCAGTTGATGTTATTCTTCAGTTTTTTATCCTCTTATGTTTGCTGTGTAGTAAATATTTCCGTTTTTATTTTAATCGTTTTTTATTCGTTTTTTCCTGTGAAGCACATTGCTTTGCATTCCATGTCTGAAGTGTGCTGTGTAAATAAAGCTTGATTTGATTTGATTTAGATTGTATCTTGTGTTCAGTGTAAGATGAAGTGTCACGTCTTAGAGCTAATGTGTGTTCACGTCAGATGCAGTGTTGCTGTTACACAGTTCTACTGGGCTTTCTGTGTCAAATATTAAAGGCCCTTACAATGAAACAGTAGCTAAATGCAAGTGGGCTATTATCTCCCAGACCGTGTGTGAGCGCGTGTGCTTGCATGTGTGCGTGGCTGACAGACAGCTGACGTTACAGCTGCGAGGTGAGTCAAGTTGTTGCTTGTGCCAAGCAACTGCCTTTCACACACCCAGTTTACAAGCCCTCAAACTCCCCTCCCGGAAACTTCAACCAGCCTACCGCTATTTCCCACCAAACATTAACTTGCAGATTTACCCCCAGGCTACATGAGTAATGTTTTTTGATAGGATTAAGCCTAGTCAGCAACGGGCAGCATGTATTTCTTTGGCTTCTGTCTTGTTTGGCTAGCAGAGTAACATGTTCTGTAGGAGTCTCAGTAACTGTAGTAGACTCCTGTACTGCCCATACCCTTCCACAAGGTATAGAGTCACAGCAGACAACACCGCCCACTCCTTATGCACTATGTAGTGTGTGTGTGTGTGTGTGTGTGTGTGTGTGTGTGTGTGTGTGTGTGTGTGTGTGTGTGTGTGTGTGTGTGTGTGTGTGTGTGTGTGTGTGTGTGTGTGTGTGTGTGTGTGTGTGTGTGGACGTGGACGTGTGTGTGGATGTGTGTGAACGTGTTTAATTATACTTGTGGGGACCAGAAGTCTCCATAAGAATAGTAAACGAACCAAAAATTTACCAGCCAGGGACATCTTGTTGGTCCCCACAAGGTCAAATGCTATTTCTAGGGGGTTTAGGGTTAAGGTTAGAATTAGTGTTAGAATTGGGTTTAGGCTTAGGAGCTAGGGTAAGGGGTTAGGGTTAGGTTTACAGGGTAAGGGTACGGGTCGTCTAATTTCGCAAAACGACTTAGCAGCAGTCAAGACCATGAATACACTATCTTATTCATCTGTCTTAATATGTTTTCTTTGTTTATGTGCAAGTGGATGGTGCGCATTCAGGGTTCTTTGTTCTAGTGATATTTGAATATTAATGTCAAACTTCCAGAGAAGATGGCCAAATGTTAGAATTTTTTACTGACACGTCATGTTTTAGTGGCTATAATGTTTCAGTGGCAGGTTCTAACATTTCAGTGACAGGTTATAGTGTTTCAGTAACTTGACAGGTTATAACATTTCAGTGAGGTGGGTGTTGTACCTGGCATGGGAGGTGCTGAAGGTGGACTTTGGTCACATAGGTGATGGGCCCCAGACTCTCACGCTGAGAACCCTCCCACTCATAGATGGGCTCTTTACTGATAGAGTTCCTCAGCTCCTCTCTCCCCTCCATGCTCTCCTCTACTTTCTGCTAGAAACAGGTAGACATGTTTACATTAGCGAGGCATGGAAATAATCAACTTTACCCCACCAGTTATGAAGGATAAACATTAAACACATAGCAGAACTTCTACACAGTATGAGCTATTATTGCCATCATTTTGGGGCTTTTCCTCATTTAATAGTGGCACAGTCATACGTAAATAATATCGTATACAACTGTACAATGAAACAAATTGTTCCTACACCAGCTGTTACTATTGGAGGTGGAAGAAGCAACATAGCATTCATTATTTTTTGCTTTTGTTTTCATTCTCAGAACATTGCATTGCTGAAATGTGCCCTTGTACTTGTATTTCATCACCTATTTAATGTATGTGATCAGCCTTTTCCACACATGTGGGTGTAGTCATACTATGACCCAGTGCAGATGTGAGTCTAGTGATGTGGTCGTGGTGCGGTCACAGTCATGACCGCTCCCTGGGATCATGATGCCCTCAAGGAGAGACAGCCATGACTCAACACATCCTGTTGATGGACGACTTTTTAACATCAGGATCAACCCAGGGTGTAGCTCCTACGTTGGCCTACTCAACTGGTTTTCTTTCCTTCAATTCCATCCGACCTGTCATACAAATGAAACAGTATTATTTGATTACCTTAACCCTGGTGTAGGTCTCGAGAGGTGCAATGGGGGTGCCCCCGTTGATCTCGATGTGTTCTTTGAGCAGGCCAAACCACAGGTCCATCTCCTCCTGGTTGGAACAGTAGACAATGATGGGGTTCAGGCTGACACCTGCAGGGGTCAAAGATCATGGGGTCAGAGGTGTCAAAAGGGAAGTGGCTGGCCACCAATGCTTCCAGCTGAAGCCCTACCCTATTCATTTACAAATAGAAAGCTCTACGTTATGCCAAAGGCAGCTTGTCGTCGCCGGTAAATCAAGCTTTTGGGTTTCCTGCTATTTCAGAAAGAAACTATGTAAAAAATATATATAAATAAGTAGAGCTCCCTGTCATGTTAATTACACATTCTGTCAAACTTCCACAAAATATCCCATGTAGTGTCAAAACAGGTTTGGTTACATGTGAAACCACTGACTTACAGTGCATTCGGAAAGTATTCAGACCCATTGACTTTTTCCACATTTTGTTACGCTACAGCCTTATTCTAAAATGAATGAAATTGTCATTTTTTTCTCATAAATTTACACACAATACCCCATAATGTAAAGCAAATAAATGGTTTTCAGAATTTTTTGCAAATGTATAAAAATAATTTTACAGAAATATCACAGAACAATGGAGGCCCCTGTGTTCTTGGGGACCTTCAATGCTGCAGAAATCTTTTGGTACCCTTCCCCAGATCTGTGACTCGACATAATTCCTTCGACCTCATGGCTTGGTTTTTGCTCTGACATGCACTGTCAACTGTGGGACCTTATATAGACAGGTGTGTGCCTTTCCAAATCATGTCCAATCAATTGAATTTACCACAGGTGGACTCCCATCAAGTTGTAAAAACATCTCAAGTATGATCAATGGAAACAGGATGCACCTGAGCTCAATTTTGAGTCTCATAGCAAAGGGTCTGAATAAATAAGGTACTTCTGTTTTATTTTATACATTTGCCAACATTTCTAAAAACCTATTTTCACTTTGTCGTTCTGGGGTATGTGTGTACATTGATGAGGGAAAAATTATTGAATTAATTTTAGAATAAGGCTGTAACGTAACAAAATGTGGGAAATGTCAAGGGGTCTGAATACTTTCCGAATGCACTATACATGTAAACCATTACAGGATAGCGTGAGTGACCTGCGCCCGTATTCATAAAGCATCTCAGAGCATGACTGCTGATCTAGGATCAGGTCCCCCATGTCCATGTGATCTTATTCATTATGATCTAAAAGGTAAAACTGGTTCTATATCACCACTTCTACTTTGAGATGCTTGACACATATGGCCCCCTGCTCTCTTTAGCCTCCTAACAGCTCACCTAGCGGAGAAGTAAAGCCCACCTTCCTCCAGACTGCCTTCCTTCCGAAGAGGAATGTAGCCTACAGAACCTGATGTTAAAAGAGCTGGAATCTCCCTTTATCAGCCCTACACATACCAAAGATAACAGGCGAGATAGCCTCTTTCATTCCATTCCCATTCCCACGCCTTCGTTATTGTTAGCAGGGCAGGCCCCAGGCATAAGTGACATAAGCGATTGCTTAGGAACTGCTCTCAACTTACTTTGGAGAGTTGGAATAGTAGAATACACAAAGTGCAAGTTCAACGTGTGGCTGTGCGTTAGCTGTTTTTCTCTTGTTATGTCAGTTACTGACAATCACTCAATATCATTAACATGGCATAAATCATGGCAAAGTCTTTAGAATATCAGGAAATTAGCTTTAAAACTGCACAAATTTCTCCCCACCCTATGGCAAAATGGGAATAATTGCAGGAAATGTGTTATAAAATTGCTAAATGTTCTCTC
This sequence comes from Salvelinus namaycush, assembly GCF_016432855.1. NCBI lineage: Eukaryota > Metazoa > Chordata > Actinopteri > Salmoniformes > Salmonidae > Salvelinus > Salvelinus namaycush. The sequence goes on from NC_052322.1 coordinate 9,703,942, forward strand.
CGCCCCATGGCAAAAAGTGTAGAACTGCAGGATATTTACTTTAAAACTTAAATATTTCTCTCAGCCGTCAAGAGAAGGCCACTAAAAAGTTTTTCCCCCTTCCACCAAATCTTGTCTTGGGCCCCCAAAAGGCTAGGGCTGGCCTTGATTGTCAGGAATGCTTGCCTTGCCAGCTGACTGTTCCCTAATCGGCAGCCTTGCTGCTCTTATTTGTAGATTTTCTTTCTATTCATTCCAGCTTTCATTTTTGCCCTTGATCATGACACTCCCTCGATTTAGGCATTTTTCCACGGGTCAAGTGAGGACGGAGAAAGCCTGACAGAGGGTATGACAGGTTATTTCTGGAGCTTAGGCCTATTGTTCTGACCTGTCCACCTCATTAGTGGTCTGGCTGTTGTTATTAAGTGTTATTAACTGACTTATAGGAGTGCGAGAGTCCGGACTACGGGTAGCGCTGTCGACTCCGGACTTCTGAGCCCATTGTGTCCAGCTCCCACTTCCTTCCCTTCGCCACACTTTTCTGGCTGTGTTGCCCTCTCATCTGTCTCCTCCCCCTCTCATTTCAAATGTATCTCTATCAGAATACAAAAATATGAATAAACAGACTTACTCAAGTTATGACTGTTGCGACATGACCCTAACTAAATCTTTGTAGGAACTTCCCGGGACTTTCTAGGGCAGTATACGGGAGTGTACGTGTGCCTATCCATCATGCTAAGTCAACTCCTGTTGGGGCTTTCAGGAAAGCTGATTCATCCGTGTAGCAATGAGGAAGATGTGAAAGATTTTCATTCTGAGATATCGCTGCTGAGCACAATCTCTCACTTGACTCAGAGTTTCGTCAGGCTAACTCTACATGTGTTTCCAGTCAAGTGCACTGCAGCCTCCCTCTAGGTAAATAAAGGCTCTCTCAGAACAGGGAAAACATCTGAAACACAATATTTTATTAAGTCAGTTTGTTCCAAGAAGTATCTCTGAATGTGAAGTATGTTTTGGCCATGCGTAACAAAGAAAACATTTTGGGAATTATAAAGAAATACAAATAAAGAGACTTCGAATTCTCCATGACTTGAGCTGACTTCATGTGTCTACAACAAGTATCATATTAGTGTCATGTTGGATTCAGAGAAACAACGAAGATCCCATTATCAAACACATTTCAATCCCAAACCATTACAACTCTAGCCCAGTTATCAGGTATCTCTGTGCTTTAACCAACTCCTTTGACCTTCATTGTCATGCCATAGAACAGACAATAGAGAAGCTGACTAAGGCACATCAGATATGGCAACCATGCTCAAATTAAGCGTACAACTATTTTTGGTCATCATTATCAAAGACACAGTGAAGTTGATAATGAAGTCCTTGAACATTTGGAGATCAGGGCAAAGCCTCTCAAAGAAGGAGTGCTGATCTAGGATCAGTTTTGCCTTTAAGCTAGTAATTAATAAGATTACATGGACAGATCCTAGATCAGCACTCCTACTTTGAGATGTTTGTGGATACGGGCCCAGATCCTAAGAGGCCAAACTAGTAGGCGTTAATTAGGGTGCCCCTGGAATGTGCTATAGATTATATGTCTTCACAGGGCTGAGAGCGGGCCCTGGCCTTTCTGCCTCGACAGCTGAGAGAGTTCAGGGGCACCTGTCGTTTAACAAGTGGGGCCTTCAAGAGAGGCTTGGCGCCCTGACCGAGAGCAGAGGGGCAACTCTAGTTAGTTTTGGTGGTTGAGGGGAGGTGAAAGGGGTCATGGCACTTTTGAATCACCGGAACGTCGGAACATGGGAAACGCCACCAGTTGAAAATAGCATGTGATGTTCGGCTTGGGATCGTGAAAGTGAATGTGGGCTCTGTCTGTCTTTGCTGAGAGAGAAATGAAACTTGAGAACCGTTTCGCTTTACGTCATGTTTTTGCACACGTCATCCATTGACAGCAATACAAGATTCCCGTGACAGTCGAGTTATGCGCACGCATCTCAAGTAACTTTGAGACTGGTCGAAAGAAGACGGGCATTTGGACACTACAATATTGGTGTTTTTATGCAAATGTGAACCAACATTCCTACATTTTTGTCTCACATGTTGAGAATTAAACCTTGCCTACCGCACCACTGAGTTACAGAGAAGCTTGAAGCTGGCCTTTGAATCATAAACAACTATAAATAGCCTACAAGACGATCCAATGGCAACTCAACACAGACTGATTGGCTATAGTCAATAGAAAATATAAAACAGACTATTGCAACATTTCAGCGCTCCATGCTGTCCCAGTTCTGAATACCACGAGCACATGAAGTTAATCGTTTTTTCAAGTAAAAGGCCAACTCACCGTTGATCTGTAATGCAAATTCCTGGGGTTGGCTGGAGTTACAGTTTTCCTGCAGGTTGCAGATGGTGAGCTCTTTCAGAGGAAGAGTCCCCTGCACAGCACAAAACACAAGTCAAATCTTTGTCGTTCAATCATTCCATTTCATCATACAGTATCATTGTCGGGACCATAGAAATATACTATATAGAAAGGATGGGGTACACTGTTTTTCAAGCGTACTGTACATCATAACTTCATTTTTGCCATTCTCCATTCTCTGTAAACTTAAGGAACAATAACATTTTCAAACCTATATGAATTGAAATCAGCCACTCCCCTTTATGTACTCTGAACATTTTATGACTCTAGGACCGAGAATTTTTTTTCAAAATAGCTTCTGAAGTTTGGTGATTTTATGATCATAATTTGTTTCAGTTTTGGAGATACACGGTTTTGGTCCAATAGTGACGATATCGTAGTCCGGTCTTGTGTTTTGCTTTTGTAAAAGATTTCAATCTAATTACATTTCTAATTTCCTGCAAATATCGCTATTAGTTGGCTTGAAACTAAAGCCAGCCAGGTGCATTTATGATTGTATCAGGCCTTACATTTGTCATCATTTACTCAATGACTAATATCCAATATCCAGCAGCTTCCCATCCTGTCACTGAGTCTGGTGCGAGTCTAGTGCTAACAAAACATAGACACTGTACCACAGTGATTCATGACTGCTCATACTTTGCGAGACAGGTTTAGGAGACAGAATCATACACATTATGTTTACCAACACACAAGCCGTTGGCAAGGAACGTGTGTCTCGAGGCATAACAGAGATTGAGAACGATGGAGCCGTTACATTTTAGTCATTTAGCGGATGCTCTTCTACAGAGGGACTTACAATCACTGCACTGACACTACTGTGTCATGGTAAACATTTCCTCACCATTTCAGTGATTTGCGATCATCACTCATTCATTTACAACATTTTGACAGCAATATATCCATAGATAACATAACGGCAGCCTTTGAAAAACAGTTGGCTGGAAAGCCTCACCTGGTAGGTGAGTCCAGTGGTGTTGTTGGAGACGAAATGAAGGTGTGTCTGGAAAAGGTCCAGGTAGCAGTCATGCACATCCTGCAGAGAGAGAGAGAGAGGTCATAGCCGATATCGTCAAACCCAATCTATGCAGGATTTAAGGTCTGGAACTTGAAGCCAGAACAGTATAACACCAGAATCCCAGAATCTACTTTCAGCTGGTCTAATAACACCAACTGGAATATCACGTTATGACTATATGTTTATCACGGTGGTCCTGAGGGGCAACATCGTCTTTGTGTCTACACAGACATCTGCACTCTGTTTCTCTGATGATCAAAAGGAGTGGCGTCTTGACACAGTGCAATTGATGTGTCCTAAATGGCACCCTATTCCTTATAAATTACACTACTTTTGACCAGAGCCTAACATCCTGTTTGTCCTGTCAACAACATCCTGTGTTTCTAACGGGTTGGTCTTATTCTTAATGATCCTATAATGCTGTCAACGTTGATTTGACTGTCATTTTACACCTATAGGAAGTGGTGTGCTGGGACTTGGATTATAAGGACTTGTGTTATTATGAGGACTTGTGGGATTTCCCAAAGAGCCACTTGTGATTTACAATCACTTCCTGACATTTGACAAGCCTAGCCCTCAACTGTTTTAGGGTTCACCTCTTTTTCAACAAAATAGTGAAGAAATACTTCCTCGCTTTGCGTTCGACATTGCATTGAGTTACGAAACAATGTGTTCTTTCTCCTATGACCTCATCCAACACTCCATTCTTTCAACCTTTTTCTCTCTCCCTCTTCTTGACAGCATGGTTGCAACTGTGACAGATTCCCACGGTTGGGCGCCTGTTTTTCCATATACCTGTTCTGAGATCAGCCCTGAGTTTGTCTCAGGGAGGTGTTTCCCCTCAGCATGTTCAAACACAGGTCCCCTAAGCTGAACCCTGTTTTGATTCATCACTGCCGGTCACCGCGTCAATGTTAGCTAAGCGCTTCACACTGCCACAGAGCATAGGCTACATCCTGTCCCCTCCACCTGTTTGTTTGGTTCACCTCCCGCCGGGGTGACTAACACGCTGTTTCACTGTGGGGCTGAGGCTTGTTTAAATACCTCATTTATCACAGTGACTGTGTGGAGATATGTTTATTGTACTTTATCGTTGTTTCATCAATGTAGTTAGTTAAATACACTATATATACAAAGGTATATGGACACCCCTTCAAATTAGTGAATTTGGCCATTTCAGCTACACCCGTTGCTGACAGGTGTATACAATTGAGCACACAGCCATGCAATCTCCATAGACAAACATTGGCACTAGAATGGCCTTACTGAAGAGCTCAGTGACTTTCAACATGGCACCGTCATAGGATGCTACCTTTCCAATAAGTCAGTGGTTCGAGCCCTGAATGCTGATAGGTTGAAAGCCGTGGTATATCAGACCGTATCCCACGGGTATGACAAAACATTTATTTTTACTGCTCTAATTACGTTGGAACCAGTTTATAATAGCAGTAAAGCACCTCGGGGGTTTGTGATATATGTCAATATACCACGGCTAAGGGCTGTGTCCTAGCACTCCGCCCTTAGCCGTGGTATATTGTCCATATACCACACCCCCTCGGGCCTAATTGCTTAAATATAACCTTGAGGTAATGTAACATATCACACTAAATGGAGTGTCACTGATTTACGTACAGAATAATACGAATTGCCCCGAGACCAAGTTGGTGCGTGTGTGCATGTCTGTGTGTGTATGTCTGTGTGTAGGTGTGTCTCACCTGGCAGTGGAGAAAGCGGAAACGGACTTTAGAATGGTGGACCATTCTGCCGTAGTTCTTGACATTGATGCTGCTCTTCTTCCAGCCGTGGACCGGGTCGTAAGGGAACTTAACGTTCTCGATCGTCTGCAGGTCTTTATGGGTCATTTCCTGCAACCGACAATCACGTCAATGACCATTAGACCGCTGTACACAACAAAATAACGTTGCCCTTTCCTGTAGTCAATGACCAAAAGCGCCCTCTTTGGCCCCATGGGTGGAATGTTATTAATATTTTTCATATTTACATCATTAATAAAGTGTCAAACAGTTTTGTTATATTTCAGTCTTCTGTGATGTATATAAAGTGTAATATTGGGATGCAAACTCAAAATGTAATACATTTTAACTCTACATCTGACATGGTACAGGTGTCTCCTTATTCAAAAGTCTACTTTTGTTTCAAAGTAGACTTGTTTAAGACGACCAAGAATCACTCTGTGTGACCTTGATTTAGCCCACTAGAGTAAAAGGTTAAATAAGTTTGCTTGTTATTAAGACAAGACTAACGTAGAGGTAATGTGTTTTCTTAAAGGGTTATTTGGTTGTCCCTGTAGGAGAACACTTTTCTGGGTCCAAAGGTACAGGGACAGAAGGGTAGCTCATCTTAGATAGATATATACTGTATACAGGTACGGACATAGTAAGTGTGTTGTCTGACATGGTGAGATGAGACATTATGACATGAAATATTTGTGTACGTTAATGAAATATGTCTACGGTAGAGAGAGAGATGCATATTTTCAGCAGTCCCTACCTTCCTCGGGGTGACAGTGCAGAGGATATTGATGATGCTGTTGGACTTCTCCTGTCCTTCCTGGGGATTATTTTTACGGAACAAGCGGCTGCTGCTCGGGAGGAGATGGAAGGAGGAGAGGGAAGGGGGGGGAGGAGAGTGAGGGGAGGGAGGAGAGTGAGGGGAGGGAGGAGAGAAGCATGTGTTAGAACTTGCTCTCCCATGTTTACCATACAGGCATGTAGCCTAGCCTATCTGCTTGCTGTGCTACCAGTTGGGTTCCCAATGGCAGATAAAAACAATGAGTTCAAGACAAATGTGTTTCTTTCTGGAGAGTTCTCTTGTCTGGTTTTTGTTTTGAAAGTGTGTGGAGTGTAAAAAAAACAGCTTGGTGCTGCATTGTAAATCTGGCCTTTTTTTCTCCAAGTGGTCAAGTTCCCATTCCAATCCAACCCTTGCTCTTTTTTTCCCTTGACAGCTTAATGACTGTCAAAACATGGTTTGTGTCTCATCGTGTCATCTCAATTGACCAGGAACCCCCTTGTCAGTTCCGTTCAACATCACCAATTTAAATGAGCAGAACAATCGGGGCTTGTGTCTGAGATAGGCAGGGCATGAATAGATCAATCAGGCTTCAATGTCTTCCTTTGTCACGACTGACCCCCATCTGTTATCATTAGTGTCACATCTTTATAACGAAGCTTTTCCGGTGCATTGATAACAGACGGAGTCAACTTTTACAATCTCCCTCGAGTCTATCTCCCTGTGTCCAATCTGAATGTAGTTAGCATAACAAAAAAGACATTGTTCGCGCTATGTGGGAATCAACTTCGGATCAGTATCTGATAACTAACGAACATGACTGGCAAGCATCAATCATGAAATAAAGAGATCACAATTTTGCAGGTTCTTGTTCTTTGAGATCTGAATAGAACAATATGTCGTGTACACTGACTGTCTGACGCAGTCCAGAAATGTCAATTCAAAGAGGAATGCAGATGATAGACAGGTAGCTGCGAACCTAGCATTCTTTGTGTCACTGGATTGGCATTCACATTCACTCGCTTGGCTCTGTAGGGAATACCTGAACACTGAACCTGGCCTGTTTCCCTAACACACAGACAGCAGGACATAGAGGAAGTGAGAACACTGATGTTATTGTTCCAGGTTGAACAATCAATTCACCTGTGTGTGTGTGTGTCTGTGTGTGTGTGTGCATGCGTGCGTGCGTGAGAGAGAGCCCACTCTGGAATGTTGATGTACTTGTAGAGTATATTGTTCCAAACAATGTCTTAAAATGAACAGCATCCAAAAAGAGTCGTTTTGAGATATTCATATTAAATAAATGAATGTGAAACTGTGTATTTCAGAATCTAGACATTCTCCATATTTTAGAGCACACTGCAAGGAGTGTAATGACACCAATATGTTGTCTGTATCATGTGCGATTCCCAGATCATAAGGTCTTACAGAAAGCATTTCTCCGAGGCTCAGAAAGTCTTGATTTATTTATACTGATAGTTCATTAAAGTAGCATAAGAAAGTCCTGATTTATTTATACTGATAGTTCATTAAAGTAGCATAAGAAAGTCCTGATTTATTTATACTGATAGTTCATTAAAGTAGCATAAGAAAGTCTTGATTTATTTATACTGATAGTTCATTAAAGTAGCATAAGCTTACAGCACCGCTAATCAATACTTGAGCAGTCGTCCAACCCATACAAGATCATTCTTTCATGACCAGGATATTGACACTTCATGTTCCGACAGTGTTCCTATTCAATTCGAACCAGTCTATTCTATTCTAACGGGGCTTAGATCCTGATAAGAAAAAGCAACCATATTATCTGACAACCGACATATCATCTTAGATGCAAATAAGAGGCAAATGCTAACTGCAGTACACACATACAGTTTTAAACACAGTTGTGATTATGGTTCACACAGTCAGAAAGATATCACTGCTCATGTGCTCTCATGTACCTATGTGATCCTGACTCTGACCCCATAAACCTCACAACCTCCATTTAAACCATACAACCTAAACGCTGTGAAATACTAGGATTCCCTACCAGCTGAAACAGCCAGTCTAAAATAACACACCACAACGAATGAGCCAGACATGTATGACATTTAGGCTCCGTCTTGAACAAACACCAGAAGTACAGTGAAAAGACAAAGTTGAGTGTTTTGTGAGGGATTGTTATTCCTTCCTTACCTGTTCCTGCGTATGAAACTCTTGCTGGAGAACCTGAAGTTGTGTTGAGGAACACATGACATGCTACTCCCCATGTTGCTCTACTGTTGTTGGGGCTGTAACCTCCTCTGTAGACGTCCTGTATTTTATTCCCTGTGTGATGGTGAATGTGTAATCCAAAGCAGACTGTATGGTGGTGTGCTCCTTGCTGAAGTCAGGCAGATACTGAGGGAGAAGTGGGCAGGGCGAGTGCTGTATAGACAGACTGGTGTGTGTGAGGGAGTGAGAGTGTGTGTGTGCAGGGGGAGGGGCTTTGAGTTGTGACAGTGTGTGTGTGTGTGTGTGTGTGTGTGTGTGTGTGTGTGTGTGTGTGTGTGTGTGTGTGTGTGTGTGTGTGTGTGTGTGTGTGTGTGTGTGTGTGTGTGTTCGTGTGTGTGTGTGTGTGTGTGTGTTCGTGTTTGTGGGGTGAGGGATTTCGCACCATGCCTGGGATCCCTCTGTTAAAGCCATTCCACAACAAAGACGGGGCCCAGCGAAATGTGCCATTTCACACTTTTCACCAGCCAAATGGCCTCCTCTCAATGTTTGAAGGCCATCATGAGAAGATACAGGTCACTCTGAATGATGGTGGTTGATGGTGGTGTCAGACTGGGGCATGTCTGAGCATGAAATTGCCTGTGGCCCAAAGGAGTGTTTATTATCGACCCACATACTTTGAGCACAACAAATTAATTCTGAAATGTAAGTAATGTTAATGTATTTTACCTTTATTTAACTAGGCAAGTCAGTTAAGAACAAATTAATATTTACAGTGACGGCCTACCCCGGCCAAACCCTAACCCGGACGACACTAGGCCAAAAAACGGCATACAACACTCCTTCTGTGGCCTCCAACTGCTCTTAAATACTAGTAAAACGAAATGCATGCTCTTCAACCGATCGCTACCCGCACCTGCCCCCCCGACTAGCATCACTAATCTGGATGGTTCCGTGTTAGAATATGTGGACAACTATAAATATCTAGGTGTCTGGCTAGATGGTAAACTCTCCTTCCAGACTCACATTAATCATCTCCAATCCAAAGTTAAATGTAGAATCGGCTTCCTATTTCGCAACAAAGCATCCTTCACTCATGCTGCCAAACATACCCTTGTAAAACTGACTATCCTATCGATCCTTGACTTCGGCGATGTCATTTACAAAATAGCCTCCAATACTCTACTCTGCAAATTGGATGCAGTCTATAACAGTGCCATCCGATTTGTCACCAAAGCCCCATATACTACCCACCACTGCGACCTGTATGCTCTCATTGGCTGGTCCTCGCTACATATTCATCACCAAACCCACTGGCTCCAGGTCATCTACAAGTCTCTGCTCAGCTCACTGGTCACCATAGCAACACCCACCCATAGCAAGCGTTCCAGAAGGTATATTTCACTGGTCATCCCCAAAGCCAACACTTCCTTTGGCAGCCTTTCCTTCCTGTTCTCTGCTGCCAATGACTGGAATGAATTGCAAAAATCACTGAAGTTGGAGACTTATATCTCCCTCACTAACTTTAAGCGTCAGCTGTCAGAGCAGCTTACCGATCGCTGCAGCTGTACACAGCCCATCTGTAAATAGCCCATCCAACCAACCAACTACCTACCTCATCCCCATATTTGTTTTAGTTTTTCTGCTCTTTTGCACACCAGTATTTCTACTTCTACTTGCACATCATTTTTCTATTGATTGACTGTTTGTTTATCCCATGTGTAACTCTGTGTTGTTTTTGTCGCACTGCTTTGCTTTATCTTGGCCAGGTCACAGTTGTAAATGAGAACTTGTTCTCAACTGGCCTACCTGGTTAAATAAAGGTGAAATATATATTTTTTTTTCTAAATGTGCGCCGCCCTATGGGACTCCCAATCACGGCCAGTTGTGATACAGCCTGGAATCGAACCAGGGTCTGTAGGATGTGATTTTGGAACAGACAGGTCATCTTCTTGTGGTTGTTTTATATAATAAATGGCAATAAAGAGAGTCAAAAAACAAATCATAAGTAATAAGGTTTTGAAGTGTCTGTCCTATATCTAGGAGATATAATAAAGCTCAGGATATATTTTTGGAGACATATTTAACCCCTTATTTATGTTGGTACAAAACTACCTCCATACTTCTGGCTTAAATTGACAGTCATTTTTGTTATTATGTTGATGCATCCTTGCGTCAATAGGCTCTTAAGTCATTTAGCAAACAGTCTTATCCAGTAGTGAATTACATACTGGACCACCGTTGGAATCGAACCCACAACCTTGAGGTTGCAAGCACCAAGCTCTACCCACTAAACCACATGGGACAACAAAAGAAAGAAACGTGTTAATATAATCAGTGTTGAGAAAACTATATTTTTTGAAAACATCACTTTACACCCAAAATGAACTTAAATTAGTATATTACATGACATTTTACAAAATGAAGATGTCATACTTGTACAGCAGACCATGAGAATATTGTGTAATTACTGTATTTTACCTATGTGTCTCTAATATGTGTACACTGTTTAAGCATTGTATGATTTTTGAATATGAAATATAGTCCCACATTTAAATTAAATCCATCCTCACGATCCAATGCTGAAGCAGTTATCTGTCAGTGTGGGATAGGGGCATTCCACAGTTTCAGCAGGATGCCGTATACACAAGCTCCTGTTTACCTAAAAGAACACATGAGTCAAATGATATCCTGTTTGATTTATCAAAAGAACCAGTCAGGTGAATTTCATTGTCATTCACACTCATGTGGAACAGAGGAAAAGTGAAACAAAAGCGAAACAAAGTATCTGCTATATACTTCAGGACTAGGAGCGATGCAACTGTTTTCCGGATTTCATAAAAGCATAATTAGAGGTTATTATGAGTAGAGAGGGCAGATCTTTGTCATACTGAAAAACCTAAAATTTTCCATTCAAATTTATACCCCAAAACAACATTTCTTAAATAGACGGTGATTGTTTCTCGGGTCAATCAGACAGTGAGTCACAAACTAATGATCGCCTGTGGGTCATCCCACATCCCAAGGCTTTAATTCCAGTTTCTGTCCATGACTGGGCTTTAAATGTCATGCCAATGGATTCACCCCAGGCACTAATCAGTCATCATCCCAGTTAAACACACTATTGGGAATCTCCACTCTTCAAGATGGCAATCTAAAGCCTGTCTGAAAAGCCACATTTACCATAACAAGGTTAGGTGCTGCTCAAGCATGAATAATTTAATCAAGGGGGAATGTGGAGTATAGCTGTAATTTGATAGAGACAAGCAGCCATGGTATGTTTCAGATGTAACGTTGAGTGAGAAAAAAAACTAGAGGCTGTCCATGACTTTTCTGATGTAGCCTAATTGTATTTATTTATTTTATTTAACCCTTATTTTACCAGGTAAGTTGACTGAGAAGACATTCTCATTTTACAGGAAGGAGCTGGGGAATAGTTACAGGGGAGAGTGGATGAATGAGCCAATTGTAACGATGTTGCATACAATGACTGACAGTCTCTATGCCAAGCCACATAAGTACCCTAACACATAGTGCCCTCTAGTCTCTTATTCCCTTATCTTAGTATGAATAAAAATGAATCATGTATGAATAACTGTCAAAAAATAACTTAAAACTGTCAAACAAAAAATTACTTAAAAAGTATTTTCTAAAGTGCAATACAATTGATGAGGCAGTGGAGTTTGTAAAAGTGTTTCACATACATTACAGCCTTTTATAGTTATAACTCCCCCGGAGCAGACAAGCCTATCACGAGTTGGCAGGTATATACCAAAATCTGAAGCGATTTATTGACTGTGTAGTCTAGTGTGTGTGTGACAGATGAGTGAGTCTATCATAGGATGTCATGGAAAAATAAATGTGCGCGCTTCTCAGCAACTGCACACCAAATGGTGACTCACACATGTAGTCACCGCGCGCACTCCAGTCCCACGCGCATATCCCAGAAGGAAGCAGCGCTTCTTATGAAAACTGACAATTTGGGAAAGTTCTCTGCCGTCACTCCGGTCTCTGTCGGGTTTCGATTGCATCTCTGCTGAAGTGCATATACTGTCCTACACAAAAACGTGATACCGTGAAAAATAAAATAAAATCGCCATGTGCCAAAAAGCAATCCAAACCCTGATAAACATACATATTTTCTGTTCATGTAGGGAACTGGGCACACCTAACAGCTACTCAATCATCATATCAAACGTGTAAAACTAAACGTAAATAGTAGTATACAATCATTCAATTATGTCAGTTTTGTGAAGATAAATGACCTACTTAATGTGATACCTTTCAAGATGACAGTCATTTATTTCATGCTTGTTGGATGGGGATTTTTTTCTAGTAGACCCTAAATGAGATCACATCTCTTCATTCCCAACAAGGATGGATTTACAGGACTTGGTCCCATGATTATGTGTCATAGCATGCTCAATGGGTAGAGGCAATAGGCTGCTTTGCCACAATCAACACCACACTGTAATAATAACAAGCCATTCAGGTCTTTTTGGCCATGTAGTGTATGATCCATATGAAATCAAATTGTATTGGTCACATACACATGATTAGCAGATGTTATTGCGGGTGTAGCGAAATGCTTGTGTAGGCCTATAGTGGTAGTAAACATATGAAATAATCTACTTCACTTAATTTTGGCACCCAGGTATACTAAAATTATTAAGATATGTGTTCACATAACCTTTTAGTCCACTAACTGAAGATTTGTCCCGGTCCCCACATATTGTGTCTCCCAATATGTTGTCTGAGTTTAACTTTGGGCCTACCCGGGAAGCCACCCGCCTGTGTTTATCCAGACGCAGTGGGTGACAGCAGGGGTGCTAAAGTCACACCAAGGGCCTTTTAAAATGGAGTCTGGGTAAGAGGCCCCCCATCATCAGGTGTCAAAGAGAGAACCGTTCGGGCCAAAGTTCTCCCACACAGGAGAACAATAAAGGAATCTTAATTGGACTGTCTTTGAAGAGAGGATCAATCCATTTAGGATCTTATGAATCTATGAAGATGTCATAAGATATTTCAAAGGTTCCATGGCTCGCTTCATATATGGCCCTCAAAAAGGTTCTAAAACAAAAACATGAACAAAGGGGGGTGGGCTCAAGGAAGAGGTGTGATGTATCATGGCAGGTAATACTGCATTTTGGATTATCCACATACAACACGTAGCAACTTATTTTTTTCCCCCCATCGGGTACCACTGACATACATAGATTTCCACAGATCAAGAATGTGAATCACAAAGTTTTGTTGTGACAAGTCTAATGGACATTCACGCACATATTTTCCCCTTTCAGTTCTGAACCTGTAATCAGGTTGCCACATCTTTTGTCAAGAATGATGACTCCATTCCTATTCCACACCTCAAATTACCTCGATTACCACCAAGACCACGTTCATAAACTAGTTTGACAAGGACTTTACATGAATTCCTATCAAACTGGTTTAACCCTCCTGAACCTAATCATGCAGCTCCATCGTTTTTCAGAGAACATCAAGTAACCAATATTACCTAAATAACATTTTCATAAACCAGTTAGATAAGGAGTTTACATTGATTTATTAGGATTTGTGATGTTTTCAGAAGTTAAAAGGCAACAGCCCCAAAAGCATATGGGTCCCACCCTTTCATGTTGTAGCACAGTCGACACTCCAACCTTTCCAGGGACGGTGGCTTCATCACCATAGCCAGATAAGGGCTGTTTGGCCACCGACACCAGTACAGGAATGTCGGTAGGTGACAGTCACAGAGGGACCAGGGAGGGGTGAAGGGGGTCTGGCTGTCTCTGATCCACTGTGTGACTGGCTACATAGCTGTGCCTGCATTTATAGGCCCAGGCTGTAAACTCATTACCATCCACCTATCAGCACAGGGGACAGAAGGACTACAGGGGAACCATTCATTTACACCCCCCCAAAGACATGAGTTGGTTTCCATTTTACTCTTTACAGCAGATTGTTGTAGTGTACCAGTTCTTTCTGATAGCTCACAGTAAGCTTAATAAAAAAAGACCAATATAGTATGCACTTTTCATATCAGTGTGTGCATTTATATTCACATGGTGTATGTGTTTTAGTGTATTTGAGTGAGTGTGATTGGTCTGTGCATTCTATGTGACCGAGGTCATGAGGGGTAAAGTGAGAGTGCTCAGCTGTCCACTCAGATTAGTGTGAAAGGAAAGCATGCTGGGACGATACTAAATGGATACTGTAGTGGGCCTAGCAACACACACATGCTGTTAGCAGCGCAACCTTCAACTGAACTAGCGCCCATTGAGCTAAATTGGTTCAAAGACGTCTTTTAACGCCTTTTTAACAAAGAAGACATATTTTCAACATCTTGTGCTTAATGGGCTGTGTGTTCAAAATATAAATAATATATATATAATCCATAAACAACATGGGTCCTCACACCGGAAAACAGCGATTTATTTATTTTCGATACAGTGTATTGCTCCATTTTCACAATAGTGCAAAATTACTTTACAAGTTTCCTCATAAATATAACAAACATAATATATTATAAATAAACAATGCATGTGACAATGTGTTAACTGAAAAAGCTACAGTCACATTGACATTGCACAAATGTTTTAATCCAAGAAATTGGGTAATTGAATCAACAAAATGGAAGCCAAGGTATTGTGTGGTTGAGTGCGGATTTCACTCATGGTACATAAGGAGTTCACACGAACCCAGAAGGCAACATTTGCCATGGAATGTTATAATCAGTTATTTTTCTGGTTGTAAATGTGTTTTCTGGTTGTATGGTCAGATACCAGATTACAACTAGTTAAAGATGTCCTTTTCTGGTTGCTAAAAAGACGTCCAATCAGTATACAACCTGACCATGATGTCACAAAAAACATCAGTGCAACCACTTTTGCCCTTTGGGAACAAGACACTTCACCATTGCAGGAAATAATCTGTATTAGACAAACAGAGCTTTGTTCTCGAAGGGGGCCTTTCTACAACTAACCAATATTGGGTTGTTTCGGAAAAACAAACTAGAACAACAAAATCCTTCTAAAAAAGGGAGAAAAAAATTACTTCTCAGAAGTTTGACATCTTATCACACTGTGCTACATATTTATTGAACCTAGTTAACCATGACTGAGTGTAGAACTCAAATTAGGACCCGTTGTAGTCTATTGTAACCTTGGCTGACGCAGCTCTTTCACCTCAGGCAAAGAGTCAGTATCAACTTTGTACAAATAGGTTCATTATTTTAACCACTCCACCTTCGAACTTCCAAAGAATCCTGGTATTATCTTACTGACGTGTTTCAGAGTATCATTCGAGCTTAGAGTTATATTACATGTTGTCACACGTTTACTACATCAACCCTGGCGTGGTGCATTTGTATCCTTTTCAACAACACACGGATGAGGTATGGGTGAGTACAAACTGAAGTGTACGTAAGACAAAATGACAGCACCAGTGTCAAGTGTTCAGATTGGTGTCATTTGTGTTAAACTTGCTAACTTGAACTTTACGCACTTAAGCCGTTTCAAAGCTGCCAGAAGCGTGATACCACTGTGTGTGTGTTTATGAATGATAATGATCTATACAGCAAATTAGGGTCTTCTAATTAGCTAGTGGACAAGCAAGCTTGCATACCGTCGCCTTCCACACAACAGTATTGGACATCAGTTGCCCTAACTATTAATGACATTGGTGGTGTCATGCTCGTGGCAGTGACAAGGCAATAAAAAAACATTTAAAAATATATACCTACATTTTCAGTCAAGGTACCAACACACAGAAGAATCTCCATGAGGACCTGTAAATGCATCAGCTACTTTCTCTCATGGTTACATGAACCACTGCATGAAAAAAATAAACCTTTATCTTTTAACTGTTTTCCGTTACAAATAATACAGAGATATTTCAGTTGACCGGGGTCCCGTATGTGTTAAGCGTCTCAGAGTAGGAGTGCTGATCTAGAATCAGTTTAGCCTTTTAAATCATTCAGAATAAGAGGGATGACCTGATCCGGGATCAGAATTCCTACTCTGAGATACTTTATGAATACGGCCCTGATATTGTCTTCAGTTTAAGACATCCTTATCAATGCTCTCATCACTCAACTCTCAAGCACAAACTGAATGACTAACAGTTTCACACTTTGACTTTCTCCCTGACACACTTCCATCCACGATATGCACAAAGTTAACGCAACAAAATAAAAACAATACGTCTCTCTTGAGTTGTAGCAGTGGTCCATTTTCTTTTCATAAAGCATCTTTGAAATTGTCTGAATATATTAGCTATAGATTGTTTTACATTTAATAAATAAGAAATAGAATTCAACATAATTGTTTTTTATATAAAAAAGGGATTTAAACAAATTCTACAGTTTCGAGTAACGGTAGATCGAGTATCAATAGATCTATTTTTCAGTGTGAAGTTTCCCCTAGGTACAGATCTAGTATCAGCTTCCCCTTCCCCAATCCTAACCTTAACCATTAGTGGGGAAAATACTAAACTGACCCAAGATCAGCGTCTAGGGGTAACTTCAACCCCCTCCCCATGTGCGTCTGTGGGGTTGGACGGTAAACAACATTGGCCGTTACTGCCACCTAGTGTGACACATTTAGCAGCACTATACATTTTTATTCCTTCCGGCCAGGACACGATATGCATGCATGGCAGAACCAGCCTATAGCTACATTCCTTATTAAAATAATTCATTTCAATATCTATATATATATTATTGCAAAAATGGTGATAACAAAAAAAAATACATTTACAGTACACATGATACACAAAGTGACTGTCTTCAGAGACAGTGTTTCAAGCGTTGGATTGCAAAGGGAAAGAGGGATGAAGAAGCATCTTTTTTTTTTCTTTTTTTACCTTTATCCAAGGAAAACTCTACCGTGTTCTTCAAGAGACTAGGAGCTGGTATCTTTACGGTAATACAGCGAGACCTCAGGAAATGAGACCGCAAAAGATCCACCAGCAACCCCTGTGTTTCTCTCTCTCCCCATCCTTCACTCTTCCAATCTCTCACTCTTCCCATCACCTCTTGTCTGTTTAACTGCACCCCCTCCCTTCCCTCCCTCCCCCCCTTCACACAGAGCAATTACGTCTCTTGCTTGGGCCTGGCTGTGCGGGGGCGGCGGTGACCGAGGCGGGGGCTGAGGTCAGCCGGAGCCTAGCCCCGTGTCAAAGGCTGGTGGAGGACACGGAGAGCGTGGGCGACGAGGGCGGCGGGAAGTTGAGCAGCTCCAGGACGGCCACGCCCACGCTGCTGCGTCGCGTGAACATGCAGGAGGCCGCCACCCACTTGTTGCTGCGCGGGTTGTACTTCTCAATGGAGTTGAGGCTGGAGCTGCCGTCGTTGCCGCCCACTGCGTACAGCCAGCCGTCCATGGCCACAAGGTCATGGGTACTTCTGGGAAAGGGGTGCAGCATAACATGCAGACTCAGTAAGGCAGGTCAAATTCAGGTAGGTCCCTCCCTGTTTCAGCCTGTTTGCTTCCGTTTGGTCGTAGTGAATACGACCTTGCTGTGACTAGATGAGGCCTGTTTTTAGATGAATATGAGCCACACTGCTGATTACAACAATGGTTTATTTATGGACTGGAGCATCCATTGTCATCAGGTTTCCCTGGTCAATTCATTTCCTGTTGACTCCGTCTATTTCCCTGTGTGTGTGTGTGTGTGTGTGTGTGTGTGTGTGTGTGTGTGTGTGTGTGTGTGTGTGTGTGTGTGACTGTCTTCATGTTTGTGTGTGTGTGTGTATGTGCATGTTTGACTCTAATTCAATTTAAATCTCCCACTCCTGGTCTCTAAGGCCCACTGCTTGTGCAGGGTCCAGAAACCCTAATCATTAGGTGAGTAACGGCCGTAATGAAAACCTCATCACACTCCGAGACTACTTTCAAATACTCATATATAACAGAATGGCATCAAGTATTGTGTACAACATAAGACCTTAAAGGTGTGGGATACATTCTAAATGGATTCACAGCCTTTATGTACATATAAAGGCATTTAAGAGGAGCGAGAGCAGGCTCTATATATGCACTGGTAATGAAGTTATAGCCACAGGTGGTTGATAGCGATTGTGACGTGGCTGGCGGTGCCCACCTGCGTATGTTCATGGGCGCCACGCCCTCCCAGGCATTGGTCTTGGGGTTGAACCGCTCCACTGAGTTCAGGCAGCTGGTGCCGTCATTTCCCCCGGCAACGTAGAGCATCCCCTCCAGCACAGCCACCCCGGCACTGCTGCGCCGGCTCAGCATGTTGGCGATGGCCGTCCACGCGTTGCTCTGTTCCGACCAATCATAGAGGGTTGTTAGGAGTGACATGGTCAGTTGAGGGACTCATCAGTGTTGGTTCTACTTTTTGATCTGGGCAGAAGTTCAGCTTTATGGGCCGGTTTTAACCAGATTAAGCATATTAATGGACTGAAAATATAGCCTGGTGGGACCAGCCTAATCGCTACGTTCACCATTGTATTTAATAGGATGGTGAACACAGCGATCAAGTTGGTTCTACCAGGCTACTGAAAATCATGCTCAGTTGAGATTCTTCTATAGGCTTAATCTGGGTCCAGGAAACATGTTCATATTGATAGAGATCTCATTGTTTGTTTCATTTTTTTATACCTGTGGTTCATATTTCTCCACTGTAGCTAGGTGTGAGGAACTGTCATACCCTCCTACTGCATACAGACTACCATCTAGAGAGAGAGAGAGAGAAAGAGTGAGAGAGAGATGGTAGAGTGACAGAGAGGGAGAGAGAAAAGTGAAAGAGAGAGAGAAAGATTGAGAGAGAGAGAGATGGTAGAGTGACAGAGAGGGAGAGAGAAAAGTGAAAGAGAGAGAGAAAGATTGAGAGAGAGAGAGATGGTAGAGTGACAGAGAGGGAGAGAGAAAAGTGAGAGAGAGAGAGAGATGGTAGAGTTTTTATTTTATTTATTTTATTTCACCTTTATTTAACCAGGTAGGCTAGTTGAGAACAAGTTCTCATTTACAACTGCGACCTGGCCAAGATAAAGCATAGCAGTGTGAACAGACAACAACACAGAGTTACACATGGAATAAACAATAAACAAGTCAATAACACAGTAGAAGAAGAAGAGTTTTTTTTTTTTTTTTTTAATGAGTCTATATACATTGTGTGCAAAAGGCATGAGGAGGTAGGCAATAAGAGTGACAGAGAGAAGGCAAGAGAAAAGCGAGAGAGGGAGAGAGAGATGGTAGAGTGCCAGACAGAGGGAGAGAGAAAAGCGAGAGAGATGGTAGAGTGCCAGACAGAGGGAGAGAGAAAAGCGAGAGAGGGAGAGAGATGGTAGAGTGCCAGACAGAGGGAGAGAGAAAAGTGAGAGGGAGAGAGAGATGGTAGAGTGACAGACAGAGGGCGAGAGAAAAGCGAGAGAGGGAGAGAGAGATGGTAGAGTGCCAGACAGAGGGAGAGAGAAAAGCGAGAGAGAGAGAGAGAGAGATGGTAGAGTGCCAGACAGAGGGAGAGAGAAAAGTGAGAGGGAGAGAGAGATGGTAGAGTGCCAGACAGAGGGAGAGAGAAAAGCGAGAGAGAGAGAGAGAGAGATGGTAGAGTGCCAGACAGAGGGAGAGAGAAAAGCGAGAGGGAGAGAGAGATGGTAGAGTGCCAGACAGAGGGAGAGAGAAAAGCGAGAGGGAGAGAGAGATGGTAGAGTGACAGAGAGAGGGAGAGAGAAAAGCGAGAGAGGGAGAGAGAGATGGTAGAGTGACAGAGAGATGGTGGAGAGAGAACAGAAGAAAAATATAAAAAGAGACAGAGAGCCACGTGATGACAAGCTCCAAATGCCAGATTACAGCTCGCACATGTTTGATGAGGCCCATAGTAACCAGGAACCCAGTAGGAAAATCACTCAAGCCTACATTATATCCGTGCTCAATAGATGACATAATCACACCAACGTGGACATCACATGCTCACCCAGAGTGGCCACACGGACATATCTCCTTCGGGTGCTCATGGCAGCGATGGAGGTCCAGGTACTGGTCAGAGGGTCGTACCGCTCTGCACTGTTGGGGTGGAGGGGGCACTCATTACATACATGGATGCAGTACAACACTCTCAGCTCAGTATTTGTATATGTGAGTGAAAATCTGTTGAGACAACCAGTGTCGGATATATTCACTGACATTCAAGGAAGTTTCCCTGTAGACAGCGGGCTAGAGGTACATTCATATTTGTAACACTTTATGGACGTACACATGTTAACGTTCTAACATTTATGACAGTGTCCCTAAGTTATTATGGAGGAGTCCAAGTCCTCAGAGTGGGTAGATAGTACAGTAGGTAGAAGATAGGAGAAGTTCCAAGTCAAAAGGCACGGGGCTAGGTTAGAACCCAATCCCGAGCCTGGCATCTGTGTTCCCGACGTCAGCAGCACTAACCGCTACAGGCCTAGTGAGCAGCGACAGAAGTGGACCTGTTGAGGCAGGAAGCTCCGTCGTAGCCGCCGGCCGCGTACAGGAGGCCGTGCAACACCGCCACACCCAGACAGCTCCGCCGCGTCCCCATGGAAACCTCGGGTTGCCAGGAGTTGGTGACCGGGTCGTAGGACTCCACTGACGCTAGATCGGAGGTACCGTCATACCTGAGGGAGAGAGAGGCCAGTGAGTGGGCTTAGAGGTTGTGTACCGGACACTGGTGGCAGAGCCCATCCTCCTATGGTTGGTCTAGGATGAGTCCCAAATGGCACCCTATTCCCTATATAGTGCACTACTTTTGACCAGAGCCCTTTGGCCCCCTTTTCCCCATAAGGTTCCGGTCAAAAACAGTGCACTATATTGGGAATAGGGTGCCATTTTGGACGTATCCTAGGCGAACAATAGGAGAATGGGCTCTGACACTAGTGGTGTCTGGTACCTCTTCAGGTTTCGTTCTTTAATCTCATTAAGCAATTCTTCACAAGTGTATTTTGTTAACAGTTTAAAACACAATAAACTTTCTTGAAATAAAATGGATTTTAAATAAGGTATCATCTGTTTATTTATTTGACAGGGGATATTTGTCATAGCTTATTTCCATTAGTAGCACCTGGATGAGACTCTGACATTCCAGACAGTGATAGTAGTGCATCAGACACTACTTTGTTCTGCCTTTCACTTGATGTACAAAAGCAAAGGGCGTTTGTTTTGTTTCCCTCTCTCGGATAGAGGGGACGTGCTTTGGCATTGAAAGTCACAATTTGAATAATTACACTTTAAGGGCTGCTGCCACATGTTAGTCCTGCTGCCACAGGCAACTGTTTATCTTATCATACAAAATAATATAAATCAATGTTTTCGGTTAAATAAGATTACAACAAGTTATCTCCCCTAATCCTAGTCTCACTTTTAAGACATTCATATTAACCTAACCGAGCTAGCTAGCTAGCAAAACTACCACTAGCATACCAGTGTTAAACAGTCCTATTTCAGTTAGCTAGCACGACATTGGTTAAGACTTACTACCCAAATCTAGACTATCTAGGGGTCAAAGGTTGGTCAGATGAGTTCATCTCTTACCCTCCCACTGCGTACAGCTTGTTTCCGATGGCCGCCACGCCCACCCGTGCCCGCCGGGTGGACATAGAGGCCACCATGTGCCAGCGGTCTGTCCGCGTGTCGTAGGCCTCGCAGTCGCCGTGGATGGCAAACAGACTGCCCCCACCTGGGCACAACACACACAGACAACAACCACATAATCATCATAGCTAACAACATGAACAAACAGTGCTGAGGATGGTCCTATTTCAGTTATAATACGAACAAATATTCTACAGATGGTAGCCGCGAGCTGTAATATTCCAAACTCATTTTGGATAATTGCCAAATCACATCTATTTAAAATGTTATGTGTTTTGAATGTTACCCAGTATCTGTGAACCGGTTAGCCTTTAACCACGGGCCAAATTCAGGATCCCTGCTTAAACAATGGAACTCTATAGGTAGAAAGTACTTTATATAAGTATGTGTACGCGCATGTGTGAATGTGTGTATGTACCCTGGTGGGTAACCTCTGGGGCACACTGACCAACGGCGAAGAGCACGGGGCTGGCGCCCTCGCAGCGACGAGGCCGGGTGCGGCTGTTGCTCAGCACGCCCCTCTGCTCGGGCATCAGGTGGTACTTGAGGGCTTCGATGAGCAGGTCCTTGCACTCCGAGTGGTGGCGCACCAACTGCTCCGTGTCCACGTTGCTCATGAGGAAATCCCTCCGCAGTAGGGGCAGGCGTACACACTTCATCAGCTAGAGAGGGGAATGGGAAGGGGCAGACACTTTTATCCAAAGTGAATTATTTTTGTATAGGTGACCAGCGGGAATGAAACCCACAATCCTGACGTTGTAACCATGCTATACCAACTGAGCTACACAGGTGCATATTTGATCTTACCCAGGGAACGTGCTGCCTGCGCCCGTCAATGTCGTGTTTGACCCAGCTCAGCACGGCCCGGTATACCTCCTCTTCCGACGGCACGTTCAGGTTGTCACTGGAGATCAGGTCCAATACCTTCACACAGAGAGGAGGGAGAGAAGGAAGGGGGAGAGAGAGGAGGGGGAGAGAGAAGGGGTGTGGGGGAGAGAGAGAGCGGGTA
The DNA here is from genome assembly GCF_016432855.1 of Salvelinus namaycush. NCBI lineage: Eukaryota > Metazoa > Chordata > Actinopteri > Salmoniformes > Salmonidae > Salvelinus > Salvelinus namaycush. The sequence continues at coordinate 9,726,678 of NC_052322.1, forward strand.
GGCATAGAGAGGGGTAGAGAAAAAGAGGGCAAGAGAGAGTATCATTTTACTCAAGAGTTACAAACATAACAGTCTCTACACCTCTTGACATTTGCTTGCGATTCTCTTACATCAATGAAAGAAGCTATTCCCCCACAGAGGCGTTCATCCCACGTGCGATGAGTCACAAAATTTGTCACGACAAGAAATTATAACATGAATTCATTCCTATTCATCTGGAATGAATGTTAATTTTGAAACATCTTGAAAAAGGTCAGCTTGACTGAAATGTCCAAAAAAATAAAACAATGAGCCGAGGTAAATGTGTGTGTGGGATCAATTTTCATGAAGAAAATGGTTTAGAATCATATTTCCATTAGCGCCACAAAGACATTGTGGTGGTGTATGCTTGCTAGCCCCGGCCCGCTAGCTGTCTGAATCGCCGTGTCTCCAACCAGCCTCACTACTCACTGGACCCTTATGATCACTCGAATAAGCATGCCTCTCCTTAATGTCAATATGCCTTGTCCATTGCTGTTCTGGTTAGTGATTATTGTCTTATTTCACTGTAGAGGCTCTAGCCCTGCTCACTATACCATATCCAACCTTTCAGTTCCATCTCCCACACACGCGATGACATCACCTGGTTTAAATGATGTTTCTAGAGACAATATCTCTCTCATCATCACTCAATGCCTAGGCCTACCTCCACTGTATTCACATCCAACCATACCTTTGTCTGTACAAACTGCTACAGACCTATATCTATCCTACTCTGCCTTTCTAAGGTCTTCAAAAGCCAAGTTAATAAACAGATTACCGACCATTTCGAATCCCACCGTACCTTCTCCGCTATGCAATCTGGTTTCCGAGCTGGTCATGGGTGCACCTCAGCCACGCTCAAGGTCCTAAACGATATCATAACCGCCATCGATAAGAGACAATACTGTGCAGCCGTATTCATCGACTTGGCCAAGGCTTTCGACTCTGTCAATCACCACATTCTTATCGGCAGACTCAACAGCCTTGGTTTCTCAAATGATTGCCTCGACTGGTTCAACAACTACTTCTCTGATAGAGTTCAGTGTGTCAAATCGGAGGGCCTGTTGTCCGGGCCTCTGGCAGTCTCTATGGGGGTGCCACAGGGTTCAATTCTTGGACCGACTCTCTCTGTATACATCAATGATGTCGCTCTTGCTGCTGGTGAGTCTCTGATCCACCTCTACGCAGACGACACCATTCTGTATACTTCTGGCCCCTCTTTGGACACTGTGTTAACTAACCTCCAGACGAGCTTCAATGCTACAACTCTCCTTCCGTGGCCTCCAACTGCTCTTAAATGCATGTAAAACTAAATGCATGCTCTTCAACCGATCGCTGCCCGCACCTGCCCGCCCGTCCAGCATCACTACTCTGGACGGTTCTGACTTAGAATATGTGGATAACTACAAATACCTAGGTGTCTGGTTAGACTGTAAACTCTCCTTCCAGACTCACATTAAGCATCTCCAATCCAAAATTAAATCTAGAATCGGCTTCCTATTTCGCAACAAAGCATCCTTCACTCATGCTGCCAAACATACCCTCGTAAAACTGACCATCCTACAGATCCTCGACTTCGGCGATGTCATTTACAAAATAGCCTCCAACACTCTACTCAACAAATTGGATGCAGTCTATCACAGTGCCATCCGTTTTGTCACCAAAGCCCCATATACTACCCACCACTGCGACCTGTACGCTCTCGTTGGCTGGCCCTCGCTTCATACTCGTCGCCAAACCCACTGGCTCCAGGTCATCTACAAGTCTTTGCTCGGTAAAGCCCCGCCTTATCTCAGCTCACTGGTCACCATAGCAGCACCCACCCGTAGCACGCACTCCAGCAGGTATATGTCACTGGTCACCCCCAAAGCCAATTCCTCCTTTGGCCGCCTTTCCTTCCAGTTCTCTAATTTCAATGACTGGAACGAACTGCAAAAATCACTGAAGCTGGAGACTCATATCTCCCTCACTAGCTTTAAGCACCAGCTGTCAGAGCAGCACACAGATCACTGCACCTGTACACAGCCCATCCAACTACCTCATCCCCAAACTGTATTTATTTATTTATCTTGCTCCTTTGCACATTCATCTTCTGCACATCTACCATTCCAGTGTTTAATTGCTATATTGTAATTACTTCGCCACCATGGCCTATTTATTGCCTTACCTCCCTTATCCTACCTCATTTGCACTCACTGTCTATAGACTTTTTCTACTGTATTATTGACTGTATGTTTGTTTATTCCATGTGTAACTCTGTGTTGTTGTATATGTCGAACTGCTTTGCTTTATCTTGGCCAGGTCGCAGTTGTAAATGAGAACTTGTTCTCAACTAGCCTACCTGGTTAAATAAAGGTGAAAACATTTTTTTTTTTAAATAAAATTAATATATGCTGTGTGTACCCATATAATTGAAGCTAAATGGGTAAGGGCGTTTCCTGATATAATACAGCGTGACTATGTAGTGCGTGTGTGTGCGCCTCTTTTAGGGCGATGTGTGTGTGTGTGTGTGTGTGTGTGTGTGTGTGTGTGTGTGTGTGTGTGTGTGTGTGTGTGTGTGTGTGCGCACTGCAGAGAGGGTGGCACAGCTCCTAGTCAGGCAGGGCAGGGCTGCTGCTGAGATCAATAGAATAGCAGCAGCTTCAGACGAACAGCATCAGCTAATCCACATGAACTAGAGAGCCATACAGTACAGAGCCAGCACAGTACAGAGCCAGCACAGTACAGAGCAGCACAGTACAGAGCCAGCACAGTACAGAGCAGCACAGTACAGAGCAGCACAGTACAGAGCCAGCACAGTACAGAGCCAGCACAGTACAGAGCCAGCACAGTACAGAGCAGCACAGTACAGAGCCAGCACAGTACAGAGCCAGCACAGTACAGAGCCAGCACAGTACAGAGCCAGCACAGTACAGAGCCAGCACAGTACAGAGCCAGCACAGTACAGAGCCAGCACAGTACAGAGCCAGACAGACAATGTGTCTGTGTCTGACATGTAAAGTGTACCAGTACAAGCGTGTTTGAGAGACCTAGAAAGAACAGATACGAAATGTATATTTAAAAACATGTATAAACCAAATGTCTGTATGTGAGCAATAACACCGTGTAGTAGATGACCATAAGGTCCAGTCAAAAGTCCAGTTGCCAGTGTTCGTTCGTGTCTAAAACGAGAAAATGTGGGGGCGCTTTTCATGGCTCGGTGAGCTGAAAAACACTTAGAGCAGGTAAATAAACCCTGCCCCTGTGCAGATCTGTGACTGGCACACCACAGCTGCAGAAAGAGAAAGGAAGAAAAAGAGAGGCAGAAAATAGAGAGCATACAAAGAGAGAGAGAGAAAGAGAGAGAGAGAGAGAGAGAGAGAGAAAGGAATACAAAGAGAAAGCAAAAGAGAGAGCAGAGTCCCAGCTGGCTGCCCTACAGCTCTGTTTCGGATGTCACTAAGCCTACTCATTCTACTCTTGGCTAATGGATAGTGGCCACTTCCTTTCAGTTTGGCGAGTAACATTGAGATGGAAGAAAATTAAAGAGCAATCAAATAGTTAGTGTAGTGTTTCAATCAGGAGGAAAATCCTAACAGCTGGTGCTGTCACAGCTGTCACATAGCTTAACCTGTCCTGTCTCTGATATTGTCTCTAAACGTATGTTCACCAACACACCTAGGTACGCTGCTAACCCCAACTCAGACCCTAAAAAGAGACTATTGACTCCAACCCCTCAACTCTGACCAAAGGATGAAATGAGCGTTCACATCTGTCCACATGCTAGGTAGCTACATTCCCATTCACATTTCATGGACACGGATTCCTATAGATCTTTCAGTCTCTTGGCAACACATGCACCATGGCCGTGTTCCAGGCTTCAAGACGCATGCCAGATCTTACAATGCCTTGATATGTGTTTAACGGATCAGCTAAACATTATGATATAGGGCGATTCCGTGCCAGGATAGGCCGAAAAATGTTGGGCATCTTATATTGTTCTGGCAATTCTCACATAGAAACTTACTTGGGAGGAAGGATGTTTGACATGTTTTTTTACATTTGTATCACAAACCATTTTTTGGACATTCATGACGAAGAGTTCATTTTAGGACCTTTTTAGACCTCTACATGCCTCCTGTAAGACGCTATGATCCGGGAATCGTACATGATGCATGCAACATCTTGGTGTCATTACGCTCTAACATATGGATTATGTCTAGATTCTGAAAGAAAAAATGCTTATATTACTATCTCAAAAGTACCCTTTTTAATTTAGCTTATTTTTGGACGTATTGTTTGGAACAATATGTGTCTCACCACCTGGATTCGGTCTTATGTAGCAACATTTGAAATATCATACACTGCATTTTTTAGGATCTTTTTTTAAAGTTGATAAACTTGTAAACTTACTTCAAATAAGTCAAATTGGGCTCTCTGGTAGTTTTGAAGCTATGACCCATTTTATATATACATAGAATTGACATTATAACCAAATCACAACATAGGGAGTTCCCTTTTAATCCATTTCCCCATTCACTGTGTTGGTGGTGCTCATTAAATGTATAAAAACGTCAATTAGCAGGGAGCCCACTCTGGAAATTGTATGTACTTGTACAGTATGTTGTAACAAACTATATGTCTTAAAATGTACAAAATCAAAAAGGGTCCTTCTGAATTATTGATATATTTTATGTTAAATAAATGAAATTGTATTTCATACTCCATGTTTGAGCACAATATAGGGAGTATAATGACACCAAGATGTTGTCCGTTATGCTTGAGCAAGGCACTTAAACCCTAATTTGCATTTGTAAATCGTTCTGGATAAGACAACTAAAATGTAAATGTATCATGTACGGTTCACGCATCATAGGGTCACTTTCTTCATGATTTTTCTCCAAAATAGTTTGTGATAGAAAAGAAACATGTCAAAGATCCTTCCTCCCAATGACGTTTCTATGTGAGAATTGCCAGAACATTCGGATACAAAAACATATTTGAGCTGTATTCTTTCGTGGAATTACCCACTAGAAATCTGATTCCCGACTGCGCAGTCGATGATGTGGCAAGCAACCATTGGTCGATGCAACAACATCTGCAATGTACTCGGTCTGGAACATGACCCATCTTTGGCAGTACTCTGCCTAATTACCACTTCCAGGCCATACCCCTAAACTAGGCTGTCAAGTCCAGACGATGAACAAGTGACTGCTATGCTGAGCTGCTATGACAGAAAAACTAGACGGAGAGCATGATGAGTAAAACTACAAGAGACACTGATTGACAAGGAGCCGAGGATGGAGAGATGTCTTCGTCTAATGAGTGTTCAAAAGGCAACTACACACGCTCGTCTTTGCTGCTTGCTCTATGAAGGACCTTGAGGGGGTTGAGGAAAGGACAGAACATGACAAGATGCTCTCCTCTTTCTGCGGGAAAGAGAGGGACAGTCAGAGTGGGAGGAGACTAATGCATCTCAGTGCAGCTGAGCATCTTTGTTTGTCTTTACCAACAACTGTCAGACGAGTGGAGAGCACTGTAGATCGCCTTGATTGATTAAGAGGTGAAAAGGTTTATATTCCTAGTGTGTCTAGAGCTCGCAGGCTCCCAACATCAGCGCACGAGTCATAAACCAAAGTGCCACGATAACTTTCAACAACTCCAATGCAAAACAATTCCAAAAATAAGATCCCATCGCCGTCACGTCATTCTGTAAGGAAAGGCGTATGACGTGCTAGTTCAGTATTCTGTCTGACCTCTGACCTGTTTCAGTGGCAGCAGCGTGAACTCCTCGGTCTTGGACACCTCCACAAAGTGCTGCAGGACGTACTTGTGCGCCGACTTGAGCAGGTCGCTGCAGGAGTGCGTGTCTGCGAAGCCGCGGATGCCCAGGCAGTTAGAGGGGTCCAGCTGGCTGAGGAGGAACTTACAGCAGGCGTCCCTCACCCCGTTGAGCTGCAGCAGGCTGGCCGCAGGGAGTAAGGTCTAGAAGAAAAAGAGGACGATCGGGTGGAGCCATAGACGCCTGAGCGATGGAGCAAACGTAGCAGCTGCAGTTTTTGCACCCCCACTTTTTTTTACCAGAAAAGTATCATGATCCATTAGGTAATTTCTCATTTTCAAATGATTAGTAATGTTTTGAGCTAGTCTGTATTAAAATACAAAATTATTATATAATATATAAAATGGAAGTAACAGATTGTCACGACTCCCGCCGAAGTTGGCTCCCCTGCCTGTTCGGGTGGCGCTCGGCGGTCGTCGTCACCGGCCTACTAGCCGCCACCGATCCCTTTTTCTTTTCGGTTAGTTTTGTCTCATTAGTTACACCTGTTCCTATTTTGTGTGTGCTTGATTTGCTTCCCTATTTAGTGTGTGGAACTCGCCCCTTTGTTGTGCGGGATTATTTTCATGTTCACGTTTGTGTCGTTGGTGTTGTTTGTGCTCTGGACCGTGTTACCCGTTGTGTTGGGTTGGTCAGTGTTTTGCGCCCTGCGTGTTTGGGCATTTACTTTTGGTGCTGCATTAAAGTGCATCTTTCCCCTGGACCTCTCTGCTCTCTGCGCCTGATTCCTATCTACACACCTAGTCAGCCGTGACACAGATTCCATTTTGCACCCCCTCCCCTCGTTGCCTCAAGATGAATGGCTTTGCCTTGCTCCACTGTTTTGGCTCAGTGCAGTTAGAAAGCACTAGTTGCACCACTGGTGTTAAAAATGAAAAGGCACATGCAAATAGAATATTTTTTTTATCTATTCTGTTGTCCGTCTACATTTGTATCATTGTTTCGTCGGATGCACTCAGGGTGTTGTTACATATCATTTGAGAGGCGGCACCACGAGCAAATTTTGTCATTTCACTTTGCCTGTAAGAACCCTGATGAGCACGAGCATGTCTGATAAGGCTTTGCTGTATCGCAGCCCCTGAGAGAACCTCAATTGCTGGAGTCCGCTCTCCTTCACAAAACTCATTGGAGGAGAAGGTCAGAGGGGCGGGACCTCTGGCTTTCTCATCCAATGGGTTTTGAGAAGGAGGCGAGGAGAGAGGACGTGAGGAGTTTACACTTGAGATTCTCCAACTGACTGAGTAGCCTTCCATCAGCCTACCACCTTTGCAGAAAACTGCATGTCCGGTAGCTCGCGGGCTGTCAATGAGTAGCTAGCTCATAAGTAGATACTGAGAAATAATCAGTAGGCCTAATATTACACGATTAAATCTGTGAAATAACTTTTCTCCCCAAGCTGTTTACAGGTATTTAGCACCATTCTGCATTTTTGCCATCCATTTTCCCAACATAAATTGGTTTAAATCACATTTGTAACTGAATGAAAACAACATTTTAACAAAGTAAACAGCCTGGCTGAGCCCCATGAGAGTGCACCATGGCCGCTTCACGGTTACAATGTTGCCAAGCTGTGTTTATATGTGCCTATGCGCAAATTGAAAAAGCACAGGATATTTGTACCTTGATGAAACAGCTCTGCTTTGCTTGGTTGGTAATATCGACCAAATAAGCAATTTCTACCCTTGTTGCATCAAATATGTAGCTGCTGAGACAAGTTTTAAACATTTTCGTGGTGACAGCTGCTAGGTTTCCATCCAATTGGCGACAGATTTTCAGGCGAATATTCAAAAATATGCATGAAGAAAATATGTGCATTTTTTCACCAGTGGTGTGTTTCCACCAAACGGACAGATAAAAATCAGTGCGTTATGACGTAGCGCACACAAAATGCACTTTTTTTCTTAAGTTTACATGTACTGAATAAAAATCTAAAGTTCAATGTGTTCCCATTGTATTTTCGACTACACCAATAGTTTTGTCAGAAAAACTGTTGGGTTAAATAGCAAATGTCCCTACTCTGGTCTTGGTACGTGTGCTCTAGCCAACAGCTCGAAGAAAGTCTACAGTGTGGGTAGGCTGTGCGGGTAGGCTAATCTACATGAGATTATTACTGATAAGAGCGAGAACGGCAGTCAAGCATCACCCACACCCATTACCCACTCCCGACTCGGGGAGGTAGTGACGAACCAAAACACAATTACATTATGTATGCAGTGCTGTTCACTGTTTCTCTTAATCAAATCAGGCCTACACAATAACACAATTTGCATGCTGTATATGAGTAGCTGGCGAAAGTATTTCTTTATATGAAGTAGCTTTTATGAAAGAAAAAGGCTGGAGACCCCTGATCTAGCAAAACTGCTCAAATATGACACCATATTACCTGAGCTACATTTTATTATTTATATTGCAGATTCGGTCCGCAATTTATGGATATATATAGCTTCCAAAACATGCAAATGTGATCATGATAAATGAATAATACATTTGCAATATTATTTTTATGTGAACATAATCTATGACCAAATTGAAAGGCAAAACTCCAGTTTGCATTTTCAAGTTGACCGTTCTTGGTCAATGCCCTACCAGATAACACTGCCATATTGAGAAAAAAAATTGTTCAAAGACACATTTAAGTTCACATTTGTAATTGTACTACATTATTGTGATCACATGACAAAAAGAAAACTTAATGTCCAATTTAACAACGCTTTTTCTTAGCCTACCAAGTACAAAATTCTTATTCTTATTGGGTAAAACAATATTATCCTTCTATATTATTTTTCGATTTCATTTCCTCATTGTCAAGCGTTACCCGGACCACATTCTTAACAGTTTGACATGTCAATCTATCTCTGTGGGTGGGATTGTCAGGGGAGGAGCAGGATATTTGTCAGAGTCACTGGGTTGTTGGGTTTCAGACCTGTCAATTATTTATTGGGGGTGAGATTTTCAGGGAAGGTAGTAGATTCTAGTCATTAAAACACAAAATGGTTGTGTTCGGTTCATAAATCTGGATTTCCCCTGTGAAGAAAGTGTAGAATTGCAGGGAATAGTTTTAAACATTCAAAACAAATTTATTGAACATTTTATAATTCTATTTATCTATTTTTTTGTACCCCCACTTTTACATAAAGTCTGGTTCCCATGGGTGGAGCGATATAAAACGTGAAGATATGGAATGTGGCAGAATGATATGGGATGGGATATGAAGATTAGTATAGGATGATATGGGGTAGGATGTAAATGGTTTGTAGCGTGATGCGAAAGGATGTGACAATATATAAGAGATTAGGAACAGAAGTAAGAAATACTTTGACGAAGTAATGTAATCATCAGTATCAGTATGTTTTCGTGGAATACTTTTACGGTTTTTACTTTACGTTACTAAACGTATTAGTTCCAGAGAGGTAAGTATACAAAGCTATTATAACAAGAGTCAAATACTTCTCAAACCCTTTCAGATTTCATGCTCTCCACGAACATCAGAGTACAGCACTCTCCCGTTATTACTTTGATAGCGGTCAGAGAAGTTTACCAACTTTGAGAGTGTTCGAGACCATCATGTAGAATAATGATGGTACATTAGGAGCTCATCCCAAATGGCACTCTATTCCCTACATACTGACTACTTTTGACTACATAGTGCACTACATATGTACTTTTATCTCAATCTCTTCATTCAAAGACTCAATCATGGACATTCTTACTGACAGTTGTGGCTGCTTTGCGTGATGTATTGTTGTCTCTACCTTATTTCCCTTTGTGCTGTTGTCTGTGCTCAATAATGTTTGTACCATGTTGTGCTGCTACCATGTTGTTGTCACGTGTTGCTGCCTTGCTATGTTGTTGTCTTAGGTCCCCCTTTATGTAGTGGTGTGTTGTCTCTCTTGTCGTGATGTGTGTTATGTTCTATATTTCAATATATATATATATATATTTTTTTTTTAATTTAGGAGGCCTTTTGCCTTTTGGTAGGCCGTCATTGTAAATAAGAATTTGTTCTTAACTGACTTGCCTAGTTAAATAAAGGTTAAATACAAATAGAAAAATGAATAAAAGTAGGGAATAAGGTGCTATTTGAGACGCAGTCCAGGAAAAGCGCAGTAGTCTTTTCTTCTTACCTGCACGTTTCCCTCCCCCACCACGATTTCTGCCGTGTAGGCATACTGAACCAGCTGTTCCAACGCCTGGGAGTCAATGTCATGCAGGGTCACGTGGGTCTGGCGACTCTCCGACATCTCATCTGCATGACCACAGACAGACAACAGAGTTTTCCAGTTTTCCAGTCTGCAGTGTACATGTGCCTGTGTCCGTGCGGACAAACCAAATGAGAAACCAATTCAACATGTCAAGTCAGAGAAATCAAATCAGAGTTTATTTCAAGTGCAATTAACACTCCATTTTAACTTAAAGAGTTGTGTGTGTGTGTGTGTATGTGTGTATAATGTGGTATATACTCTATTGCAGGGTTCCCCAACTGGCAGCCCACGGGCGGGGGGGGGGGGGGGGGGACATAAAAGACTGTAATAACACCAGTAACTCAGCTCAAAGAGATTTTAATTTTTGAAATCTGTTTCAAAGTATTCCCACGCATAATAAAGAGATATGTGATCGCATACAAATGTAAGCAAGCTTTGAAATGATTATGTTTTAGTCAAATGTTATATCCGTTTGGGCTTCTTGCGCTCCATTTGCATTCTAAAAATGTTTTGTAATTAAGTTCCGGCCCCATGACCATTGTTTCAAGAACAAAAATCGACCTGCGGCTTAATCTAGTTGATGATCCCTGCTCTATTGCCACAGACATGAAGCACGTACCTCCCATTATACACAAATTCTCATAGGACAGTCACTGCATAGCACTATGAAATTGTTTAGCATTTGTAGCTGTCTGTGTCTGAGTGATTCATTGTTTGACTGTCAGACAATCTTTGTGTAATTCCGATTCCTGGAAATATGAGGTGCTTGCGTTAAGCCAAACACAGCGAAGAAGCATATTTGAGCATGGAAGGGAGTCCAATTGTTCCAACAGGTCAAAAGAACCTGCACACACGCACAACAGCGTTTTGGTTATATTGATTCGATTGTTGGCTATACAGTGCATTCGGGAAAGTATTCAGACCATTTGACTTTTTCCACGTTTAGTTACATCACAACCTTATTTTAAAATTACATTTACATAAGTTTTCAGACCTTTGGCAGCGTTTACAGCCTCGAGTCTCTTGGGTATGACGCTACAAGCTTGGCACACCTATAGTTGGGGAGTTTCTAACCATTCTTCTCTGCAGATCCTCTCAAGCTCTGTCAGGTTAGATGGGGAGTGTCGTTGCACAGCTATTTTCAGGTCTCTCTAGAGATGTTCGATCGGGTTCAAGTCCGGGCTCTGGCTGGGCAACTCAAGGACATCCAGAAACTTGTCCCGAAGCCACTCCTGTGTTGTGTGGGCTTTGCGCTTAGGGTTGTTGTCCTGTTGGAAGGTGAACCTTCGCCCCAGTCTGAGGTCCTGAGCGCTTTGGAGCAGGCTTTCATCAAGGATCTCTCTGTAATTTGCTCTGTTCATCTTACCCTTGATCCTGATTAGTATTTATTCAGTTGAAAAACATCCCCACAGCATGATGCTGCCACCCCCATGCTTCACCGTAGGGATGGTGCCAGGTTTCCTCCAGACGTGACGCTTGGCATTCAGGCCAAAGAGTTCAGTCTTGGCGTCATCAGACCTGACAATCTTGTTTCTCATGGTCTGAGTCCTTTAGGTGCCTTTTGGCAAACTCCAAGCGTACTGTTGTGTCCTTTTACTGAGGAGTGGCTTACGTCTGGCCACTATATGATAAAGGCCTGATTGGTGGAGTGCTGCACAGATGGTTTTCCTTCTGGAAGGTTCTCCCATCTCCACAGAGGACCTCTGGAGCTCTGTCAGAGTGACCATCGGGTTCTTTGTCACATCCCTGACCAATGACATTCTCCCCCGATTGCTCAGTTTGGCCGGGCGGCCAGCTCTAGGAACAGTCTTGGTGGTTCCAAACTTCTTCCATTTAAGAATGTTTTTCGGGACCTTCAATCCTGCAGAATTGTTTTGGTACCCTTCCCCAGATCTGCGCCTCGACACAATCCTGTCTTGGAGCTCTACGGACAATTCCTTCGACCTCATGGCTTGGTTTTTACTCTGACATGCACTGTCAACTGTGGGACCTTATATAGACAGGTGTGTGATCAATGGAAACAGGATGCAGTTGAGCTCAATTTCAAGTCTCATAGCAAAGGGTCTTATGCAAAGAAGATAAATTAATACATTTGCAAAAATAAAAAAAACAGTTTTCGCTTTGTCATTATGGGGTATTGTGTGTATATTGATGTTTTTTTTATTTAATTGAATCCATTTTAGAATAAGGCTGTAATGTATCAAAATGTGGAAAAAGGGAAGGGTTCTGAATACTTTCCGAAGGCACTGTATCAGCAGACTTAAAATAGGCCTAGGTTTAGAGCATGGTCAGTTGAAAGTAAGTCTAGTGGTGAGTCTTAAAGCCCCATACCCTCACAAGGCTCTAGTATGAGCTGCAGGAGGGAGGAGGAAAACTGGGACACACCTCACCTGGTGATCTATGACCCTAAGAGGAAAGAACGCACACAGACAACAGGGAGGAAGGAAGGAAGTGGTCACTGATGAGGAAGGAAGCAAACAAATTAGGTGTTGCTCACAAGTTGAGATTCCACTGCCACTCACACACACACACATTGAGCAAAATGTAGCGCAGTTCAATGTCTGAGCATTCAAGCAACAACCAATAATCACCACAAACCCCTCACACCACTTTGTTCATGGTAAAGAGGGGGAGACGGTGTCTCAAAGTGAGTGACTAACACTAGTAGTGAACACTTTTGAGGGCGTGGAGAAACAGAATAGCAGTCTCAGTAGCAGTGGGTGCGGACTCGGAGGAGGGATACTTACTTGTAAACATGGCGTGGAAGTAGGGACTGCAGGATGCCAGCACCACCTTGTGTGCCTTAATCTCCTTGTTGGAGACGTGCAGCACGATGTCGCAGAGTAAGCTGCGCTGGCGCATCCTGTTCATAGACAAGAACGAGTCGTGGTAGTGGCGCTTGGAGTTGTGCGAGATGCTGTGGCCGTCGCGGTTCAGCAGCTGCATGCCCCCCTCCATCATGGTGCCCCGCTCCGCTGCAGCCGGCTCCTGCCTGGGCCTCACTCTGGGAGACTGCAACACACAAGGGGAGCCATTCCGGTTCTTTTAGGGTTCAACAAATTCTGCGAATTTTACCCAAATTCCCAGGTTTTCTAGAAATCACAGAAGGAATTTTGCAGCCCTAGGTTCATTCCAATTAAATTGTCCCAATTCAATAAATCTCTGTTTTATGTCATATGTGACTGTTTGTATCATCAAAAACAATATTACATCACCACTGCTGTAATAGGCATGACATGACAGGTGTCATAACAGTCATAGTAGCTGATGTGAAAGATATGACAACTGACTGTACAATCATGACAGCCAGGTATACCAAAATGTAGGTTAGCTAGGCCAGCATGGTTAGCTTGTATAGCACTCTGTGCTAGCCAGTAATATCCACATCATAATACTGACATCAGCTGTCAAGACTGCTTAATTCTACTTTGCTTTAAGTCTGTCCGTCAATGTCATTGAAGCTGTTGAGGTAGGCTAGGTCCTAATCATGCATGTAAAATCAAAAGTACAATACAGGTCGAGTTAGTGTGACTATTTCATAATAGCAAGCTAGGACTGATGGTTTGGTTAGCTAAACTTGCAAGTCTGTGTGTTTGGTTACCAAAGGATCTACTGTCGCCATCTAGTAAACTTGCTAGCTATGGATGAACACATTTCTAGTGGGAAATGTGTTAAACTATAACCATGGTATAAAAGGGATAGTCAACTCGTGGCTCTATGCGTTCTCTGGAACTCCACGGAAGTTCATTATTTTCCATAGAACGCATAGCCTCTTGTTGACTATCCCTTATGTAATCGTGTTCAATGTTATCCTTGCTTATAAGGCAAGCTTGATATCTTATGTATTGTAATAGAATAAGGTCTTAGCTCATTGCCAGCTGCAGCTCCTGGCAGGGTGTGTGGGGTAAAGAAGGATGCGCACACACACACACACACACACACACACCTTTCCTTTGGACTCTCTCATCCAGTGAGTTCTCACATTAAGAACACACTTTAGAATGGTGCATAAGCATCTAGATACCCTGTACTCTGTAGAATTGTGTTATAATGAATATTTACATTCCTCTCAACTGTGTGTGTTATGCCACAAGTGGCTAAAATGTAATTTAATCTGGTCCTCTTTCTACCAAATGTGGTATATTTTCTTAGTAGTTTTAGAATATAAAGCATCTACAGCAGGCCTTATAAAAGTTTATGAAGGCTTCATGAAAAGGCCCACTATGATATGCACTGCCATTTTAGCCCGAACAGCTGTTGATTCTTAGAATATCACTTTTAAATGCCTCATCAGCTTTACTCAGCTAACCAGACCGGTCTAACCCCGTCATAACCCAAAATATAAGGTTGTTTTACTGTAATGGGTGTAATGGTGGAGTGGATGTCTCAAGACATTGCACCAAGGTTCTGTAAAATTATTCAGGTGGAAATTATATTGTTGTCAATTTAGCCTACCTTTCTGATAGGCTAGATGTTTGTTGATTGAAGGCTGCGTGTACACACATGCCATACGTTTGTGCGTTCTGGGGGTGTAACCAGTCTGAAAGATAACCACTGTTAAAACGGTTAACCCTATCCGTCCCGTGACCCCAGAAAAAGATTTGGCTTTTCATTATCTGACTGTCATTTATATGTAAAGCCCTTATACTGAGCCTCACAAGTGTTTTACCGTGTTCTTTCAGGACAACCAGGGCTACAAGCAGAACACAAAACTATTTGACAAAAACAGTTGCATTCATGAGTTTTATTGACAAATGTCCATTTAAAAACAAGGTCCAACAAAGCAAAAAACAGATAAAGATGAATTTATATGAATTCTGTAAGTACATAAATTGTTTGCTCACTAAGGGCAACATCCAACTAGTCAGTGACAACTGTGTGGAGTTTGTGAAAGCAACGATGTGAGCTTATTACAGTACTATAGTCACTATGTCCTGGCATTTCCTACCTTCTTCGTAGAAGCGTGTGAGCTCTGTGAGAGTCTCCGCTTTTAATACAGAGTTCAATAGTTTGTAGTTCAAACCATCTGGACTCGACAGACATTTTTGTAAAAAGACCAGGCCCTGGGCCCCTACGGGATCCACCCTTAACATATTTTTGGCCCACCGGACTGCTGTGACTCTGTATGCTTGTTCTGGGACCCTACTGGTAGTAACATCTTGACAGTAAAGCACTTCACCTGGCCAAGGTTGTACTTCAGTGTGTGTGAGGGGGTGGGGTACTACTATAACAGTGGAGTTATGTTACAACTGGATAACGGTAACACTATCTTACGTTGGTTCTGTGGTAACAGAGTGTACGTTTCATGCCCTGATAACCTAGGCCTAGCTTACACTTTAGGAATCCACTGTCCACTGGTTACTGTCTATGAGGCCTATGCCATAGATTACATAGACTTCTATGGAGACTTCGTAGTATGTATCAATGTGAGATAAATTACTTTTTGCTCCTTCGAACAAATTCATTTTTTAACCATTGATAGAGAAGCATCTTAAAATGTCACCACTACTGCATAACAGGTCTTGTGTCTTTCTTTCTCTCTCACACACACACACACACACACACACACACACACACACACACACACACACACACACACACACACACACACACACACACACACACACACACACACACACACACACACACACACACACACACACACACACAGCTAATTCAGACATGTTCTAATGCCCAGGACAAATAGCTAGCATCGGGCTATTTTGCACATTGACAATTTCCAAATGTTGACATGACATTCATTCAAGTTCATATTTTCAACAGATACAAGGTAGCCAGCACCAATGAATAAGAATGCATTGTCGTCACTGCAGCGATGGGTCATTAACTGACACACGGACTATTATCCGTAGCCACCGTCAGTGTCACTGAGGGGACACACAAACCTATTCACACACACATAACGATACCTTTCGTTATTCTGACTCACTAGATATTCTGGATGACTGCCAGACATACTGCTTCCATTTCTGCAGACCATTTCCCAGCTGTGACCATCTTTGTTTGTTTATCAGCATGCATTTGGTCATTTCACCTTCCTCCTTGAGGTTGTTCCTATTCATTTCTATTCCTAAAGATGTGGTATTGCACCCCCAACTCCCACACCATCTATTTTGAATAACCGTATCATCAGCGAGAAAAGCAATGGCAGAAAATACAAATGACCAGTGATAAACGTTGCAGTTTCGTGGAGCCAGGGAAGAACTGACGACGTGACGGTGGTAGGCCTGATCACCGACAACGAGACAGCCTATAGGGAGGTCAGAGACCTGGTTGTGTGGTGCCAGGACAACAACCTCTCCCTCAACATCAGCATGACAAAGGAGCTGATCATGGAATACAGGAAATGGAGAGCCGAGCACGTCCCCATTCACATCAGTGGAGCGGGTCGAGAGCTTTAAGTTCCTCAGTGTCCACATCACTAAGGATCTATCATGGCCAACACACACCAACACAGTCGTAAAGAGTGCACGACAATTCATCTTCCCCCCCCAGGAGGTTGAAAAGATTTGGCATGGTCCCTCAGATCCTTAAAAAATTCTACAGCTGCACCATTGAGAGCCTCTTGCATCACTGCTTGGTATGGGAACTGCTTGGCAGCCGACCGCAAGGCACTACAGAGGGTAGTGCGTACGGCCCAGTACATCACTGGGGAAGAGCTCCCTGCCATCCAGGACCTCTGTAACAGGCAGTGTCAGAGGAAGGCCATAAAAATTGTCAAAGACTCCAGCTACTGTTCTCTCAGCTACCGCACAGCAAGAGGTACCGAAGCACCAAGTCTGGAACGTGAAAACTTCTACCCCCAGGCTATAAGACTGCTAAATAGTTCATAAAATATTTAACCAAATAGCTAGCCGGACTATCTGCATTGACCCTTTACGCACAAACTTTTTGGATTAAATACACTGCTGCTACTGTATATCGTCTATCCTGTTGCCTATGCACTCAATTACCCCTGCACATCAACTCGGAACTGGTACCCTGTGTATATAGGCAAGTTATCGTTACTCATTGTGTATTTATTATTATGTGTTATTACTTTTCTATTACTTATCTATTTTCTCTTACTCTGCATTGTTGGGAAGGGCCCGTAAGCAAGCATTTCACATGTTAGTCTACACCCGTTGTCAACGAATTTAATTTAATTTGAACGACTGATCCTTCTCAATGAAGTCACGGAAGTTCAAGGCCGACCGTGGTACTGCAGGCATTGTTAGCAGAAAACAGGTTTCCCCATTATAGTGAATGGAAAAATGGCGATATTCGTGGTCAATCTTCATGTCAATATATTTTTTTAAGACAATCATACCAATAATTGCTTCTAATAGAACAGAAAGACATGTCTTTGAACCAATATGGCCAAAAGTATCTGGACACCTGCTCGTCGAACATCTCATTCCAAAATCATGGGCATTAATATGGAGTTGGTCCCCCCTTTGCTGCTATAACAGTCTCCACTCGTCTGGGAAGGCTTTCCATTAGAAGTTGTAACATTGCTGCGGGGAATTGCTTCCATTCAGCCAAAAGAGCATTTGTGAGGTCGGGCACTGATGTTGGACGATTAGGCCTGGCTCGCGGTCGGCGTTCCAATTAATCCCAAAGGTGTTCGATGGGGTTAAGGTCAGGGATCTGTGCAGGCCAGTCAAGTTCTTCCACACTGATCTCGACAAACCATTTCTGTATGGACCTCGCTTTGTGCATGGGTCATTGTCATGCTGAAACAGGAAACGTCCTTCCCCAAACTTGTTCCACAAAGTTGGAAGCACAGAATTGTCTAGAATGTCATTGTATGCTGTAGCATGAAGATTTCCCTTCACTGGAACTAAAGGGGCCCAAAAAATGAAAAACAGCCCCAGACTATTATTCCTCCTGCACCAAACTTTACAGTTCGCACTATGCATTGGGGCAGGTAGCGTTCTCCTGGCATCCGCCATACCCAGATTTATCCATTGGACTGCCAGATGGTGAAGCGTGATTCAGCACTTCAGATAACGCGTTTCTACTGCGTCAATTGGCAGCCTGCCATCACCATTCCAGCCGACGCTTGGCATTTCGCATGGTGATCTTAGGCTTGTGTGCGGCCGCTTCCAGAGGCAATTTGGAACTCGGTAGTGAGTGTTGCAACCGAGGACAGACAATTTTTACGCGCTTCAGCACTCGGCGGTCCCGTTCTGTGAGATTGCGTGGCCTACCACGTCATGGCTAAGCCGTTGTTACTCCTAGATGTTTCCACTTCACAATAACAGCACTTACAGTTGACCAGGGTAGCTCTAGCAGGGCAGAAATTTGATGAACTTGACTTGTTGGAAAGGTGGCATAGTATGACGATGCCACGTTGAAAGTCACTGACCTCTTCAGCATGAGCCATTCTACTGCCAATGTTTGTCTATGGAGATTGCATGGCTGTGTACTCGATTTCATACACCTAGCAGCAATGGGTGTGGCTGAAATAGTCATGTAGAGTACTTAACAAGAGGGGGCAGCACTGAGCTAGCCTGCAATTTTATTTCCTGGAGCAGCTCAAACTCTCCATGAGACGCCATCTTAACCGATTTCATTTGGCTTCAATTCACTACTGAGTCTTCACATAGGAATGAATGGTGTCACGTGAAGCATCCAATTTGATAATCGCTACGGTCTGTCTCGGTCCATATTTGTGTAAAGCATATGATATATGAAGAAAGCCTCCGTTCAATCCTCTGCAGGGGTGTAGTGTTGCCGGAGCGCAGGCTCCTTCCCTTTTGACTCGAGAATACACTGAGCTTGTAAAACTATTTCTGGAAAATAAATTCTGATACATTCTAAATAAATTATATTTAATTACCACCCTGTCTTCTCTCTGGCGGTGGCAAGAATTAACAATTAGGCTACCTGTGTGCACTGCAGAGGCCAGTCAGAGTCTTGACCACTTTGGCCAATCAGAACGGTGGAGAAAAAAGTAATTCACTGTGTGTCTGCCTCGAGGATGTTCATAAAACTCCATGGACCCTCTTGCACAGTGGAACCCAGAACAATATGTGATCACTTCTTAAGGCGACACCGTTTTGCTGAAGACTCCCAAACCAGAGTGTCCAAAGGGAGACACAAGGACCGTTCTAGCTTGGTATGTCAGGGTAGACAATTGGAAATGTGAATTGGGCCAAGTTGGAGGTAATAATGCATCTGGGTTATAGTTTTTGAGAAGCATGAATACCCCACACCAAACACTTGATTTTATGGCTGTGCAATTCTACATAGTAATGATTTATGTTCACTACTTGGTCAATTGACTTGATAGAATGTAATTGCATAGATTAAAATGCAATGAATTGATAATTCCCTTCTCTTTGTTTTATTCTGTAATACGGTACAATACGTTCGGAAGGTATTCAGACCCCTTGACTTTTCCTGCATTTTGTTATGTTACAGCCTCATAATAAAATGGATTAAATAAAATGTTTTCCTCATCAATCCACACACAATAGCTCATAATAACAAAGCAAAAACAGGTTAATAATTGTGTGCAAATTTATTAGAAATAAAAAACAGAAATATCTTATTGACATTAGTATTCAGAACCTTTGCTATGAGACTCGAAATTGAGCTCCGGTGCATACTGTTTCCATTGATCATCCTTGAGATGTTTCTACAACTTGATTGGAGTCCACCTGTGGTAATTCAGTTGATTGGACATGATTTGGAAAGGCACACACCTGTCTATATAAGGTCCCACAGTTGACAGTGCATGTCAGAGCAAAAACCAAGCCATGAGGTCAAAGGCATTGTCCGTAGAGCTGCGAGACAGGATTGTGTCGAGGCACAGATCTGGGGAAGGGTACAAAAAATGTCTGCAGCATTGAAATACCCCAAGAACGCAGTAGCCTCCATCATTCTTAAAATGGAAGAAGTTTGGAATCACCAAGACTCTTCCCTGAGTTGAGCAAACGGGGGAGAAGGGCCTTGGTCAGGGAGGAGACAAAGAACCCGATGGTCACTGACAGAGCTCCAAAGATCCTCTGTGGAGATGGGAGAAACTTCCAGAAGGACAACCATCTCTGCAGCACTCCACCAATCAGGCCTTTATGGTAGAGCGGCTAGACAGAAGCCACTCCATAGTAAAAGGAAAATGACAGCCCACTTGGAGTTTGCCAAAAGGCACCTAAAGGACTTTCAGACCATAAGAAACAAGATTCTCTTGTATGATGAAACCATTGAACTCTTTGGCCTGAATACCAAGCTTCACGTCTGGAGGAAACCTGGCACCATCCCTACAGTGAAGCATGCTGGTGGCAGCATCATGCTGTGGGGATGTTCTTCAGCGGCAGGGACTGTGAGACTAGTCAGGATCGAGGGAAAGACGAACGGCACAAAGTACAGAGAGATCCTTGATGAAAACCTGCTCAGGACCTCAGACTGGGGCGAAGGTTGTTGTGGAATATTCCATTCAAACAATCATCTTTATTCAATATTGATGAATTATTTTAATCATAAAACCGTCGACTCAGCAGTGTCTTTGTGAGATACAGAGTAAGTGAACGGATGATCTCTGCATGTGTGGTTCCCACTGTGAAGCATGGAGGAGGTGTTATGGTGCTTTGCTGGTGACATTGTAATTTATTTAGAATTCAAGGCACACTTAACCAGCACGGCTACCACAGCCTTCTGCAGCGATACGCCATTCCATCTGGTTTGCGCTTAGTGGGACTGTCATTTGTTTTTCAACAGGACAATGACCCAACACACTTACAGGCTGTGTAAGGGCTATTTGAACAAGAAGGAAAGTGATGGAGTACTGCATCAGATGACCTGGCCTCCACAATCACCCGACCTCAACCCAATTGAGATCGTTTGGGATGAGTTGGACCACAGAGTGAAGGAAAAGCAGCCAACAAGTGCTCAGCATGTGGGAACTCCTTCAAGACGGTTGGAAAAGCATTCCTCATGAGGCTGGTTGACAGAATGCCAAGAGTGTGCAAAGCTGTCATCAAGGCAAAGAGTGACCACTTTGAAGAATCTCAGATATATTTTGATTTGTTTAACACTTTTTTGGTTACTACATGATTCCATATGTGTTATTTAATAATTTTGATGTCTTCACTATTATTCCACAATGTAGAAAATAGTAAAAAATTATGAAAAACCCTTGAATGAGTAGGTGTGTCCAAACTTTTGACTGGTGCTGTATGTAAATGTGATATTTAAGTTGTTGTTTTTTATAAACTTGCAAAAAATTATATAAACCTGTTTTGCTTTGTCATTATGGGGTATTGTGTGTTGATTGATGAGGGAAAAAAACGATTTAATCAATTTTAGAATAAGGCCGTAACGTAACAAAATGTGGGAAAAGTCAAGGGGTCTGAATACTTCCCGAATGCAACGCATATTGTAACCGTGTGTTCAAGCTAATCAAATCAAAGCGTATTTATGATACAGCGTGTCCAGTCCCGTGTGGCTCAGTTGGTAGAGCATGGCGCTTGCAACGCCAGGGTTGTGGGTTCGATTCCCACGGGGGACCAGTACAAAAAAAGTATGAATGTATGTACTTGTAAGTCGCTCTGGATAAGAGCGTCTGCTAAATGACTTAAATGTAAATGTAAATGTAAGCTATACAATGAAAGACCTACTCGCAATAAAGCTTTCCTTGCAAACAGTGCAATGATATTAAGCTATATGTATTTACGTTAGGCTATAGCCTACAAATAGCTATACCATGTAGTCATAGGCCTATTGCAAATGATTGTTGTTTGATCCTGAACTGGCCAAATGGAGGAGCTATCCTTCAGCACCACAAGTTGGTCCGACTTCTTTAATTGACATCATTGCACGATCCTGGCGCTGTACTTTCAGAACCTTTTTACTTAAAATATCCTTTTAAAATGATATTTCATCAAGATCTGTTGCCTATGCCTATAATAGTCATACTCACACTTATTACAAATAGAAGATTTTCCCTTCTCACAACGGTGCTCGTTTAGTAAAGTTAGATAAAATAATCAATGTCTTGCAAGATCACAATTATGAATGTGCATGTTACATAACCAAATATAATACCAACATAGGGCTATAACATTCCTGCTACACCAAAAACACCTCCTTTTCTAATGAGATTTTTAGAATGGTTAGCTGAAACCAAATAGTAATATTTTTTTCTCATGCACCAAAACTCCACAGATCGTGGCACTAGGCAGGATATATGCTTTAATTGAAACAAAATACAAGTAAGGCTAATAGTTTAACACTATCTTCTCTAATTCACTCAGGAAACAGTAATTAAAGAATAACTAAATGCCTATTCGCATGAAAATGATGGAGATCAATAAAATAATCAGAATGGAGATACGTTTGGACGTTTCACCGTAAAACATGAATAATGATCATTCATGATTGACAGTGATGATGGCCTATATTTTGAAATGAGGTAACCTATGCCTAACTTGATGTTTGAGAGTATTACAAATATTTAGACAATAGCCTGTGTGTGGGCATAGGCAGACGTCGCAATTGGAGAAAGCATTTTTTATAATTATTAAATCGGCTAGATCTGTCGGTACACACTGAGTGATAAAAATATGTCACTTTAAAAAAAAAAAGTCTCCCTCACCTAAAAAAAATGTAACTACACCAGTGATCCTCTATGATGCTGTTGACTGCATGAGCAATGACATCAAATTTAAGGTGGATCTGCAGCAGTGATGAGATCCTCATCGTTGCGGCGTGAATAAAATTAGACACTGACAGGAATAAATCATGTTTTTTTGCTGTAATTGTGATATCGACTAAAACGCGCTTATAACATTCATAAATTATAATTAGCTATCTACTATGTGCAAGATGCTATCTCTACACGACCTTAAATCGCTGGATCGTCTGGTCTGGCCACTCAAGAACGTGCTAGACATTATCGCAAAACAGGGCACCCCAACTCTGTTCCTGGAGAGCTATCTTCCTGAATGGTTTCGCTCCAACCCCAGGTGTAACTAACCTGATTCATCCATCTTATCAACCAGCTAATGATTAGAATCAGGTGCCCTTGATTAGGGTTGGAGTGAAAACCTACACTACAGGACGGTAGCACTCCAGCAACAGGGTTGGAGAGCCCTGTCCCAAAACATAACCTGCAGCAAATGATCATCCTCTCTCTAGACAGACAAATCGATAGAGAAGTCAGAACATCGAATCCTAACTATATTTAGCCGCTCTATTGAGATTACGTTCCCACAGAAAAGCTGTACTCTAGCTAGACATAAGTGACTACGTCTGGTTACCCACGAGATGAACATAAAGTGCAATTTTGAATTTCCAGAATGGTTATTTAGCTAGCGACAGTCTTCCATATGTTTAGCTAAACGTTTCCCTTTTCACCTGTGGCTAAAACATAACTGTCATTGATTTTGCTACTATAGCTAACTAACCGTTAGCTAGCTAGCTATATTTTTACTACATAGACACCGGCAGCCGTGACAAATGACATGGCGATGTCGGGATTTAGCTAGCTAGCTAACTACTGTACAGTAGAGCTCAAGACTCACCAGCCGTCGTCTGTGTCGCAAGGACAGCACAAATGTATTTCTGGTTGTAACCTTTTCCAGTTTCTTGATATGTTATAGTCCAAGTTCAGAATGTAAGGTATTTCATTTATCAGTATTTTGAATTGTTAATCATCACGTCAACATTACATGATGTCGCGTCAAAACAATGCTTCTTGTATTACTCGCTCCACACAAGTGACACTGACAAATATTTCGTTTCTCCTTCTTTCAGACTGTGCATTTTAAAACAGTTTTTATATCTTGCAAAAACACAGACAAAGTGAACTAATAGATGTTCTGCTATTGCACATGATACCGATTGAAAAGCTGAATACAAAATCCATTTAGATTAACTACAGTCTCTGCTATATCTACCGGATTTGCAAAAACCTTTCAAATTGAACGTCACACATAACATCAACGCTTTAGATTGGTGAAGTTCGAGGTCGTATTCTTTTGTAGTCACGGTGGGGGAATTATCAGTCTCACAATACCCATGTTCGAGAGGATCGAAACAGTAATGTATCATGAGTCAATTGTGACTGACGGATCTACAAATAATAATGAGTCGTTTTTATGATGCAAGGTTCTTTGTAGATCATTTGGCTGCAATGTCGAACAAGCCCACAGACTGGAAAAGCATTTCAAGGGGCAATCTGCATACATTTTTGGATTAAGAAATCTATTATACAGTATGTACCCATTGATTCTTGAAGAATGTAACTTAGAAATGCCTCTGAGCTTAGTTCAACTGTCGTACCCCATCAGAACCCAAAATATAAACTTGATTTACTCCAATGTTTTATAAACAGAGTCAATCTAAACAAACACTATATAGCCTCAAAACAAGGTTAAAACTCAAATTTTGATATCCCGGATGGTCAGTCCTTGCAACCATAGCGCTGTCTATGAATTTAAGAGCGGTTACATTTCTCCAGCCCCATCCCTCATCTTTTTACCAAAACAGGGGCGGGGACTCTGCTTTGTTATTGTTCCCTGTCAGTCAGTAACTCGCTATAATATACTATGGAAAGTCAACGACCAATCATATTCACATGAAGAAAACTGAAATCACGCCCACCAGGAAAAATGGATGCCAAGTCCGCCCTTGGAAGCCCCTCTTTCCTGGCTATAATACCAGAGCTCGCATTCATTTCCTGAATTCTTCTCTCTTCAGCTTGGCAGAAGAAAGAACGTGTCATGCAATTTACAAACTTTTCAAGCACACGAAGACTATGAGATTGGGCTCTGACAGGTGTCTGTTAGTGGGGAGAGAGTACACGTCCCTATAGATGTTGCGAGTTTTGGGTCTTGGTATTGGTTATTGTGTTTGCTAAAATCTAACTACACTAAACAAAAATAGAACAAAAATATAAACGTAATATGTAAAGTGTTGGTCCCATGATTCATGAGCTGAAATAAAAGAGCCCAGAAATATTCAATACACACAAAAAGCTTATTTCTCTCAAACTGGTGCGTAGATTTGCTTACATGCCTGTTAGTGAGCATTTCTTCTTTGCCAAGATAATCCATCAACCTGATAGGTGTGGCATAACAAGAAACTGATTAAACAGCATGATCATTAAACAGCTGCACCTTGTGCTGGGGACAATAAAAGGCCACTCTAAAATGTGCAGTGTTGTCACACAACACAATGCCACAGATGTCTCAAGTTTTGAGGAAGCATTCAATTGGCATGCTGACTGCAGGAATGTCCACTAGAGCTGTTGCCAGAGAATTGAATGTTAATTTCTCTACCATAAGCCGCTACCAACATCGTTTTTGAGAATTTGCTAGTACGTCCAACCGGCCTCACAACCACAGACCACATGTATGAAATCGTGTGGGCGAGCGGTTTGCGGATGTCAACGTATTGAACAGAGCCCGATCAGCTCTATGTGAAGGAGATGTGTCACGCTGCATGAGGTAAATGATGGTTACACCAAATACGGATTGGTTTTCTGATCCACACCCCTATCGAGAGTGCGGTATCGTCCAGTTGTGGGCATAACAAACACAGTTCCTTCCCCACATTCAGACACACGGTTGGTTGTCAAGAGTGGTGGATATGAAAACAACAACGACAATAAAAACAAATTATCACAGTCCTCAGGTTGGCCCCTTCAGGAGATAATGCATGAGGACAGTGACGAGGAGGTATGGTCTGCAGTTTGCTGTGCATCTTCCTTTTCATAGCTAAATGCGAACCTACTCTGTTGGGACATAAACGCATGAATCATCCGAGTCCAGAATGAGACCCAGTAACTGAATGCGCTGAGCTGGAGTCAAACAACATTTCTTGTGATTTACTATGAACCCCAGAGACTGAATATGGGAAACCAGCGTGGCAGTGTGGAGCTCCATCTGTTCCCTCGACTCTGCTATGACTAGCCAATCATCCAGATAGGCCAATGCTCTGATCCGCTGGCATCGCACCGGTGCCAAAGCCGCCTCCACCACCATAGAAAAGGTGCAGGGCGAAAGGGAGAACCTGAAAGGCAGGACCAGAAACACATTAGGCCACACCCTCGAAATGAAACCTCCGAAACTTTCTGTAGGAAAGATGTATAGCCACATGAAAATATGCATCCTTCAGATCTACGGACGTGAACCAATCGCTGGGACGCACCGACTGCAATAGCCAGCGAAGTGTGAGTATTTTGAACTTGCAAGCTGTGAGGTGTTTGTTTAAAACATTCAAGTTCAGGATAGGACGCAACGCAACATTCCAATGCTCTTGGGAACGAAGAAGAACCGGCTGTACCAACCGCTCTGTACTTCTGACACGGGACCACCCAAATAGGCTGCTTTTGAAGGAGAGAGGAAATAAAATTGGATTAGCTAACACACTTGCCATTGGAACACAGGAGTGATGGTTACTGATAATGGGCCTCTGTACGCCTATGTAGATATTCCATAAAAAAAATTGCCATTTCCAGCTATAATAGTCATTTACAACATTAACAATGTCTACACTGTATTTCTAAACATTTTGATGTTATTTTAATGGGCAAAAAAAAAAGACATTTCTAAGTGACCCCAAACTTTTGAACGGTGTTGTAGGTATGCTTGTTAAAAGGCCATTGCAGGTAAATATGGATGGTTTTAAAGGCCACTGCAGATAAGTATACAGTTGAAGTCGGAAGTTTACATACACCTTAGCCAAATATATTTAAACTCAGTTTTTCACAATTCCTGACATTTAATCCCAGTAAAAATTCCCTGTCAGGATCACCACTTCATTTTAAGAATGTTAAATGTCAAAATAATAGTAGAGAGAATTATTTATTTCAGCTTTTATTTCTTTCATCACATTCCTAGTGGGTCAGAAGAAAACTCAATTAGTATTTGGTAGCATTGCCTTTTAAATTGTTTAACTTGGGTCAAACTTTTTGGGTAGCCTTCCACAAGCTTCCCACAATAAGTTGGATGAATTTTGTCCCAGTCATCTTGACA
This sequence comes from Salvelinus namaycush, assembly GCF_016432855.1. Taxonomy (NCBI): domain Eukaryota; kingdom Metazoa; phylum Chordata; class Actinopteri; order Salmoniformes; family Salmonidae; genus Salvelinus; species Salvelinus namaycush. The sequence continues at coordinate 9,753,707 of NC_052322.1, forward strand.
GAGCTGGTGTAACTGAGTCAGGTTTGTAGGCCTCCTTGCTCGCACACACTTTTTCAGTTCTGCCCACACATTTTCTATAGGATTGAGGTCAGGGCTTTGTGATGGCCACTCCAATACCATGACTTTGTTGTCCTTAAGCCATTATGCCACAACTTTGGAAGTATGCTTGGGGTCATTGTCCATTTGGAAGACCCATTTGCGACCAAGCTTTAACTTCCTGACTGATGTCTTGAGATGTTGCTTCAATATATCCACATAAATGTCCTCTTCATGATGCCATCTATTTTGTGAAGTGCACCAGTCCCTCCTGCAGCAAAGCACCGCCACAACATGATGCTGCTACCCCCGTGCTTCACGGTTGGGATGGTGTTCTTCGGCTTGCAAGCCTCCCCCTTTTTCCTCCAAACATAACGATGGTAATTATGGCCAAACAGAACTATTTTTGTTTTATCAGACTAGAGGACATTTCTCCAAAAAGTACGATCTTTGTCCCCATGTGCAGTTGCAAACCGTAGTCTGGCTTTTTTATGGTGGTTTTGGAGCAGTGGCTTCTTCCTTACTGAGCGGCCTTTCAGGTTATGTCAATATAGGACTCGTTTTACTGTGGCTATGGATACTTTTGTACCTGTTTCCTCCAGCATCTTCACAAGGTCCTTTGCTGTTGTTCTGGGATTGATTTGCACTTTTTGCACAAAAGTACGTTCATCTCTGGAGACAGAACGCATCTCCTTCCTGAGCGGTATGACGGCTGCGTGGTCCCATGGTGTAAATACTTGCGTACTATTGTTTGTACAGATGAATGTGGTACCTTCAGGCATTTGGAAATTGCTCCCAAGGATGAACCAGACTTGTGGAGGTCTACAATTTATTCTCTGAGGTCTTGGCTGATTTCTTTTGATTTTCCCATGATTTCAAACAAAGAGGTACTGAGTTTGAAGGTAGGCCTTGAAATACATCCACAGGCACACCTACAATTGACTCAAATGATGTCAATTAGCCTAGCAGAAGCTTCTAAAGCCATAACATAATTTTCGGGAATTTTCAAAGCTGTTTAAAGGCACAGTCAACTTAGTGTATGTAAACTTCTGACCCACTGGAATTGTGATACAGTGAATTGTGATACAGTGAAACAATTGTTGGAAAAATAACTTGTGTCATGCACAAAGTAAATGCCCTAACCGACTTGCAAAAACTATAGTTTGTTAATTAACAAGACATTTGTGGAGTGGTTGAAAAAATAGTTTTAATGACTCCAACCTAAGTGTATGTAAACTTCCGAATTCAACTGTACATGTTTAAAAAGGCCTATATTTAAAAGGCTGCTCAGGGTAATTATTCATGTTTTTAAAAGTCCACTCCACGTTTTAAAAAGATGATTATATATGTATTTGTTTTTTATGTAAAACATTCTTAAAAGCTGGCAGCCTCTATGGTTCTCCATAGGTGGTTTGAAATTAGTTTTGATAGTAAAAATGTATATGTCAGCCTCCAGTGTTAAGAGTTATGTGAAAAAAGAAATCAACTTAAATTGATCAAAATCAGTATTATAGCCGGGAAGGCGGGGCTTCCGAGGGTGGACTCGGCATCCGTTGGCCCATTGGGCGTGATTTCAGTTTTCAGGTGGATATGATTGTTCGTTGACTCCCCATAGTATATTTAAGCAATAAGGCACGAGAGGGTGTGGTATATGGCCAATATACCAAAGCGAAGGGATGTTCTTATGCACGACGTAACGCGGAGGTGCCTTATTGCTTCTATAAACTGGTTACCAATGTAATAGAGCAGTAAAAATACATGTTTTGTCATACCCGTGATATACCACGGCTGTCAGCCAATCAGCATTCAGGGCTCGAACCACCCAGTTTATAATATACCTTGTTTGCTCCTTCAGGGAACAGTAGTTATATTCATCAGTGTACGTTTCATCTGCTGATTGCCCCTTTAAAGCCATAAGAACCACTTTCATATGATACAAACACTGGGGCCATACTTGCCAACATAAGCAACCATTTAAATGTAGACAATGGGATCGTTTGAGTGGTAAGGCTGAAGCTCCGACTATAGACTAAAGTCGAGGAGTGTAGTCGGGGGAGGTGCATCTGGGACAGCCAAAAGTCGGACATTAATGTGGTTTTCCAACAGCAAGGCTCAGATCAACATGGCAGGGTTGTTATTGTTTAAAAAATATTTTCTTTATAATGTCGAAATAAACATGCCTCCAACCCTCATATCACACACTCACAAACTAAAATCAAATGTGTGTACACTGTACAATCAATTAGTGAGAGAGTATCAAATATCACATGAATTTGTGTATACCAACTCTAGCCTATACATGAATGGTGGCAGCGTTGGTTCCTCTTTCAGTCATGTCTTTGGTTACGTTCGTGTAGGTCAAACAAAAACACCCTAATGATTGTGTGACAATAGAGCCACCCACAATGCAGCCGATACTGCAGAATGAAGTTCGTGAAGAGCGACTACAGAAACTTAGTTGACATGATTATTGTAAACTTCATGTTGTCGACATGAAGATGCAAGTCTGACATGCAAAACAGAATGCAAAACACTTTTGCGCCTATAATTTTCACCCGTGTGGTCACTGAACCACCTCTGTTACCGTTTGACCTTGTCTTCAGCGTAGGCCACACAGATATTTTGTATCCAAAAATGTGGTACTGAGCCATCGGCTTGTCCACCTTTGTACGTATGCAACGAGAGACTCATACGAGTCACACACCAGTCTCCTGCGCACTGGAACTAAGTGGTCGTGTTCCCCTGTTCAGGTGTTGCTGATGCATGTCAGATCTCACAACGCCTGGATAGGTATTTTACATATTAGCTAACCACATCATTTGTTATAGAAATCAGGTGCCCGACAACACTGTCGATGATGTGGCACACAACCATTGGTTGATCCATGCAATGCCTGAACAGGGGAACACGACCAGTGTCTTTAGGCGTTCCTCAACAACCAATGGGCGAACTCTGCCTGTACAGGCTGGGTTCATCACCAAAAAAAGTGACCCTGTGGTCAAGTAAAATTAAGCCGCCCACGGAAGTAGAGTCGAGGGGCGTGCCAATCTTGTCATACTCGTATTCGTAATCATATCCGTTTTATCACACTTGATACTCGTAATCGGATTCATGCCACGTTCAAAACAACTGGGAACTCAAAAAAATACGAGGTCAAATCATGACGTCAGTGATCTTCAGGTCGGAAAATCGGAACTCTAGAAAGAGGCCTGAGTTCCTGAGTTGGAATTCTGAGTAGGATGGCCATTCAAATAGATTTTTCCCAGTCAGAGATTTTTCCCCCCAAGTTCCCAGTTGTTTTGAATGCAACTCGTGATCGCCAAACCAGAAGTGTGCTGTTAATGCCAGTAAAGCCTTTACCTCAAGAGCGCATAATTTTTTGTTTTTGTTTCAATACCCGGTACAGTAGGTGGCGGCAAAACACCAATAGGTGTAGTTTGTCATAAAACTTTAAAGAAGAAGATGATCACAGAGTGCATCTGAGAGCACATTGTTATGTTCCTTCACTTATTCTCACACATTGTTAATGCACATGAGTTTCCTATTCAGTAGTCCTATTCAATTATCAACGACATAGGCTAATAAATAGCCTAATGGATGGCTGGCTACTACTGGCTGCATTTATTCCAGACACAGATTTAGATGATAGTAGGCTAATGCCCAATATATTGTTTCACTTTCGAGGAGCAAAACATTTCTCCCAACACTTATGCCATAACATTTGTACAATCATCATAAACAATCTACATTTGTCATTTTCTTTTCTTATGATCAGTGGCTCAGTAAACATGCCTCAAATAATAATAGCAAGCAAGCATGGGTTTGGATCAAGACATAACGACAGACGTCGTCAGCAATGGAATAATTACAGTGCATTCAGAAAGTATTCAGACCCCTTCCTTTTTTCCACATTTTGTTACAGTACAGCCTTATGGATTACATATAATGTTTTCCTCATCAATCTACACACAATACCCCATAATGACAAAGCTAAAACAGGTTTTTAGAAATGTTTGCAAATGTATAAAAAAAAAAAAACCTGAAATACCTTATTTACATTAGTATTCACAACCCTTTGCTATGAGATTTGAAATTGAGCTCAGGTGCATCTTGTTTCCTTTGATCATCCTTGAGACGTTTCTACACCTTGATTGGAGTCCACCTGTGGTAAATTCAATTGATTGGACATGATTTGGAAAGGCATACACTTGTCTATATAAGGTCCCACAGTTGACAGTGCATGTCAGAGAAAAAACTAAGCCATGAGGTCAAAGGAATTGTCTGTAGTGCTCCGAGACAGGATTGTGTCGAGCTACAGATCTGGGGAAGGGTATCAAAAAATGTCTGCAGCATTGAAGGTCCCCAAGAACACAGCGGCCTCCATCATTCTTAGATGGAAGAAGTTTGGAACCACCAAGACTCTTCCTGCTGCTGGCCGCCCGGCCAAACTGAGCAATCGGGGAGAAGTGCTTTGGTCAGGGAGGTGACCAAGAACCGGAAGGTCACTCTGACAGAGCTCCAGAGTTCCTCTGTGGAGATGGGAGAACCTTCTAGAAGGACAACCATCTCTGCAGCATTGCACCAATCAGGCCTTTGTGGTAGAGTGGCCAGATGGAAGCCACTCCTCAGTAAAAGGCACAGGACAGCTCACTTGGAGTTTGCCAAAAGGCACCTAAAGGACTCAGACCATGAGAAACAAGATTGTCAGGTCTGATGATGCCAAGACTGAACTCTTTGGCCTGAATGCCAAGCGTCACGTCCGGAAGAAACCTTGCACCATCCCTACGGTGAAGCATGGTGGTGACAGTATCATGCTGTGGGGATGTTTTTCAGCTGCAGGGACTGGGAGACTAGTCAGGCTCGAGGGAAAGATGAGCGGAGAAAAGTACAGGGAGTCCTTTAATGACAACCTGCTCAGGAACTCAGACTGGGTTGAAGGTTCACCTTCCAACAGGACAACGACCCTAAGCACACAGCCAAGACAATGCAGGAGTGGCTTCGGTACAAGTCTCTGAATGTCTTTGAGTGGCCCAACCAGAGCCCGGACTCTGGCTGGAGAGACCTCTCTGGAGAGACCTGAAAATAGCTGTGCAGTGACGCTGCCCATCCAAACTGACAGAGCTTGAGAGGATCTGCAGAGAAGAATGGGAGAAACTCCCCAACTATAGGTGTGCCAAGCTTGTAGCGTCATACCCAAGAAGACAAGGCTGTAATCACTGCCAAAGGTGCCTCACCAAAGTACTCAGTAAGTCTGAATACTTACAGTGCCTTCGGAAAGTATTCAGACCCCTTGACTTTTTACAGCCTTAGCCCCCCCCCCCCCCACAAACACACACACCAATCTACACACAATAGCCCATAATGACAAAGGATTATTATTTTTTTGCTAAACAACTGAATTATCATATTATTCAGACCCTTTACTCAGTACTTTGTTGAAGCACCATTGGCAGCGATTACAGCCTTGAGTATTCTTGGGTATGACGCTACAAGCTTGGCAAACCTGTATATGGGGAATTTCTTCCATTTGTCTCTGCAGATCATCTCAAGCTCTGTCAGGTTGGATGGGGAGCATTGTAGACATTAATAAATGCATTTCTTTAGCTTTCAAAATGTTATACAATTGAGGAGTGCCAAAATGGCTGTGCGGTGGCTTCAATACACATAATTTACATGAAACCATCTGGCTATAGCGATTTTGACACCGGTGTGAAGCGTGACATCAAAGAATACGAGCTGGAACACCCCACCGATTAACACCGTTGCATTGTTGGAACCGAATTGGGTGTCACGTTTCTTTTAATATGGGTACAGATAAAACACTTATTTAAAAAAATATATATACACTGCTCAAAAAAATAAATGGAACACTTAAACAACACAATGTAACTCCAAGTCAATCACACTTCTGTGAAATCAAACTGTCCACTTAGGAAGCAACACTGATTGACAGTAAATTTCACATGCTGTTGTGCAAATGGAATAGACAACAGGTGGAAATTATAGGCAATTAGCAAGACACCACCAATAAAGGAGTGGTTCTGCAGGTGGTGACCACAGACCACTTCTCAGTTCCTATGCTTCCTGGCTGATGTTTTGGTCACTTTTGAATGCTGGCGGTGCTTTCACTCTAGTGGTAGCATGAGACGGAGTCTACAACCCACACAAGTGGCTCAGGTAGTGCAACTCATCCAGGATGGCACATCAATGCGAGCTGTGGCAAGAAGGTTTGCTGTGTCTGTCAGCGTAGTGTCCAGAGCATGGAGGCGCTACCAGGAGACAGGCCAGTACATCAGGAGACGTGGAGGAGGCCGTAGGAGGGCAACAACCCAGCAGCAGGACCGCTACCTCCGCCTTTGTGCAAGGAGGAGCAGGAGGAGCACTGCCAGAGCCCTGCAAAATGACCTCCAGCAGGCCACAAATGTGCATGTGTCTGCTCAAATGGTCAGAAACAGACTCCATGAGGGTGGTATGAGGGCCCGACGTCCACAGGTGGGGGTTGTGCTTACAGCCCAACACCGTGCAGGACGTTTGGCATTTGCCAGAGAACACCAAGATTGGCAAATTCGCCACTGGCGCCCTGTGTTCTTCACAGATGAAAGCAGGTTCACACTGAGCACATGTGACAGCCGTGACAGAGTCTGGAGACGCCGTGGAGAACGTTCTGCTGCCTGCAACATCCTCCAGCATGACCGGTTTGGCGGTGGGTCAGTCATAGTGTGGGGTGGCATTTCTTTGGGGGGCCGCACAGCCCTCCATGTGCTCGCCAGAGGTAGCCTGACTGCCATTAGATACCGAGATGAGATCCTCAGACCCCTTGTGAGACCATATGCTGGTGCGGTTGGCCCTGGGTTCCTCCTAATGCAAGACAATGCTAGACCTCATGTGGCTGGAGTGTGTCAGCAGTTCCCTGCAAGAGGAAGGCATTGATGCTATGGACTGGCCCGCCCGTTCCCCAGACCTGAATCCAATTGAGCACATCTGGGACATCATGTCTCGCTCCATCCACCAACGCCACGTTGCACCACAGACTGTCCAGGAGTTGGCGGATGCTTTAGTCCAGGTCTGGGAGGAGATCCCTCAGGAGACCTTCCGTCACAGGAAGGCAAAAAATATAAGCAAGGAAAACAACCACCCAAGCCACTACCTGTTCACACTGCCACCTTCCAGAAGGCGAGGTCAGTACAGGTGCATCAAAGCTGGGACTGAGAAGCTGTTTTTCAGTCTGTATCTCAAGGCCATCAGACTGCTAAACAGCAATCACTAACTCAGAGGCTGCTGCCTAGATTGAGACCCAATCACTGGCCACTTGAATAAATGGATCACTAGTTACTTTAAACAATGACACTTTATATAATGCCACTTTACATAATGTTTGCATATCTTACATTACTCCTATCACATGTATATACTGTATTTTATACAATCTATTGCAACTGTCATGACGTTGGCCTGATGGGGGGAGGTTTATGACCACCATAAATACATGTCCCCTTTTCTCTCTCCCTACTCTACAGAGTGACTCTTGGAAAGTCCTTTGTTAACATAGAAAGAGTCTTATAACATCAAAAGGGTGGGGAAAGGAACCATATTTCGGTAATCCAACCAGCTGAAAATATGCGTTGGTACTTAAAGAATATGATGCCAGATCAGTTGTCATCTGAGACATTATTACTAATGATAAACTGTATCTTGGAAAGTCTACACATTATAGTTATCAGATTCACATGGAATTGTTGTGCAATTTAAATGTTTAAATATGAAACTATTTGTGAAAAAATGAAATGTAATTTAGTTTCTTAATGAGAGAACGGTTTGTCATAGAGTAAACTCTGCCAACTCAGTGGCCCCGCCCATGTGAACAGACAGTGGTTGTAAACTATTAAACACGGCCCTCTCTCCCAATCCTATATAAGCCCCTTGATGAAAATGTAACTTTCTGTTCCAAGGACAAAGACCACCTACAGAACTTAGCCAACCTTAGAGAACCTAACTAAATTAGCATCCAATTTCAATGTGAAGGTGACGACCTACACGCTGGAAGGATGAATTTCGACTATACCAGACAGAATATAGCATGAGCATATAGCATGGCAACTTGGTATGAAGTTTGAACCCTTATTCACTAAATAAGTGATACCTCCTATCCATTGCGTTAGCGCAGCAACTGTAGACGTGGGCTAGGAGAGGACGGACAGAGTATCTATTCTACCACACGACGACGGTACTACCAAGTATACAGTTTACCACCAGAGACATTCTTCAAAGAACAAACCGGCCTTCCATCGACGACCAATCTACCGAAGCGCAGCTCAGAGTAAATATTTATTGCATTCTCCTTTTTTAAATGGGCGGTTATTTAGAATGCATAATATTCTGAATTTACGATAGCATAGCGTCTCCCTTTGTTACTCAGTCTTCCTGCTCTTTCACTCAAACCCAACCCCTTCTCGTTGTGTAACCAGCCGTCGTATCTGTTCCGTCCACCAGGGACGTTTTCTTTATGACATAATTTGTAATCAATGTATGATCCATTCTGTGTAGATGTAAATCTGTGTGATTATTTAGTAAATAAATAATTAAACCAAATTTTGTATTGCTGATTCAACTTATAACTCATGACCAAGAATTTACAACTTTCAGATGAGACTAAACAAGGTGACGATTAAATATTGACTGCTATTGATGTAAAAGATTACTAGGTCTTTAAGAGTTTATTCGGAAGATAACGGCTCTATAAACATTCTTTCGTGGTGCCGCAACTTTCTAGTTAATTACATTCACCTGATTAGCTTAATCAGGTAATATGAATTACAGAGAAATGATTTTATAGAATAGCATGTCATATCACTTAATCCGGCATAGCCAAAGACACGACACACCTTACCTATGCCGCTCGGCCATCGCTCATCCATATACTGCACTTATATGTATGTACATATTCTCATTTACCCTTTTATATTTGTGTGCATTAGGTAGTTGTTGGGTAATTGTTAGATATTAATGCACTGTCGGAACTAGAAGCACAAGCATTTTGCTACACTCGCATTAACATCTGCTAACCATGTGTATGTGACAAATAAAATGTGATTTGATTTGTGTACAACTTATGCTCTAAACCCCGTGTAAAGCTAGGGGTTATTTGTCCACTTTAGTTGTGATACAAACCTTATCAAAACATATTGGCCTATGGGCTAGGCTACATGAGACATGCAACTATGATTTGAAAAAGTTGCACAAAAGAAAAATACATGCGCTGTTTCTTGCCTTACTGCACACGAATATTGTCACCCATCAGACTATTCTTGAGTTAGTGTCTTCACATATACCAAATAATATATGTGGAATTAGTTTTGATTTAGAATGGACCATTATCATGCACTTGTCGGAAAAGGGGCATGGGTAAAACATTTTTAAATAATCTATGCATTTAAATAGCGAATGGAGGACTCTTTTCCCATGGTTCATTTTCATGCCAGCCAGGTAGGCTATACTCCTGTTGTAAAGCGCAGCAATGTGCTTAATAATAGGAAAGTTGATAAATATAGTAGCCCTAGTCTATAGGAAGCTGATGGGATCCTCGTTTTAATAGAGGCCATCAAAACTCTCTTTTCTCGGGCAGTTGCATAGCCTACAGAAATGTTGTGCACCATGAGCTTATGGGCTCTCATAAAGTGTTTGATTAGATTTTTGATGACATTGCATTGATGTCAAAGTGATTCGAGGGGCAATAGAGTGCTGAGTACCAGACAGTTAGCAAGTTTGGTAGGCTACGAATGACCATCAGCAGCATCAGAGCTTGGAGAAGCCTGGTTACCGTGACTAAACGGTCACGTGGAATTTGACTGACTCCTGACCGCCCGTGTGGCGGTAATACGGTCGCCGTAACAGCCCTATGCACAAAAAGCAAACATTTTGTGCACAAATTCGTTTACATCGCTGTTAATGAGCATTTCTCCTTTGCCAAGATAATCCATCCACCTGACAGGTGTGTCATATCAATTAGCTGATTAAACAGCATGATAATTACACAGGTGCACCTTGTTCTGGGGACAATAAAAGGCCACTCTAAAATGTGCAGTTTTGTCACACAAAACAATGCCACAGATGTCAAGTTTTGAGGGAGCGTGCAATTGGCATGCTGACTGCAGGAATTTACACCAGAGCTGTTACCAAAGAATTGAATGTTAATTTCTCTACCATAAGCCATTTTTGAGAATTTGTCAGTACGTCCAACCGGCCTCACAACCGCAGGCCACGTGTAACCACGCCAGCCCAGGACCTCCACATCTGACTTCTTCACCTGCCAGATGGTCTGAGACGAGCTACCCTGAAACTGATGAAACTGTGGGTTTGCACAACCAAAGAATATCTGCACAAACTGTCAGAAACATAAATCTGTGTGCTCATCATCTACACCAGGGTCTTGACCTGATTACAGTTTGGTGTCGTAACCGACGTCAATGGGCCACTGGCATGCAGTGGGCCATGCAGACAAGGTGTATGGCGTGTGGGCGAGTGGTTTGTTGATATCAATGTTGTGAACAGAGTGCGCCATGGTGCTGGTGGGGTTATGGTATGGGCAGGCATAAGCTACAGACAATGAACACAATTGCATTTGTTTGATAGCAATTTGAATGCACAGAGATACCGTGACGAGATCCTGGGGCCCATTGTCGTGCCATTCATCTGCCGACATCACCTCATGTTTCAGCATGATAATGCACAGCCCCATATTGCAAGGATCTGTACATACTTTCTGGAAGCTGAACATGTCCCAGTTCTTCCATGGCCTGCATACTCGCCAGACATGTCACCCATTGAGTATGTTTGGGATGCTCTGGATCGATGTGTACGACAGCGTGTTCCAGTTGCCACCAATATCCAGCAACTTCGCACAGCCATTGAAGAGGCTGGCCACAATCAACAGGCCACAATCAACAGGCCACAATCAACAGCCTGATCAACTATGCGAAGGAGATGTCATGCTGCATGAGGCAAACGGTGGTCACACCAGATTTCTGATCCAGACCCGTACCAACATATGCATATCTGTATTCCCAGTCATGTAACAATTTATTTCAATAGACGGATTTCCTTATTTTAACTGTAACTCAGTAAAATCTTTGAAATGCAAAATGCATACATTTCAAAGATTTTACTGATTTACAGTTCATATAAGGAAATCATTCTAATGAAATACATTCATTAGGCCCTAATCTATGAATTTTACATGACTGGGAATATAGATATGCATCTGTTGGTACGGGTTTCGCTCTCGGAGGAGGGCACACTGGACGAGGAGTAGGGTTGATTTGAGCGTTCTGACCTTGCAAAGGCAGTCAAGCACCCAAGCTAACGTTGGCTAGCTTGCGAGCTGCAGACACAAATGAGACCACTCTGACCATTTTATTTGCTCTAGCAGAGCTGGTTAGGCAGTTTTCATGTTATTCAGATCGCTGGTGACTGTAACAGTGCTGCTGGCAACAATTTAATTATGCTTTTTTGCCAACGTTTACTGACACCGGCCATTCATCATTAATTATTCTGCGCTGTGGTACACTCAGATGAGAGTGCTCTGAAATCGGAGTAGATAGCCAGAGCGAATTTACGAATTTATGAAAGCACCCGAATGTCCATTGAGAACGCACAACGACTATACCATTTAATAACTAAGCTAATAATGACAGGAATAATCAAGTCAATAAATGTTGGGTAGTTAGCCTTTAGTTAATATACTGGCAAGTTTGATGTATAAGCAGCCAACTAACATTAGGTAGCTAGCTAACATACCGGTACATACTGCTGTAATGATATGCTATGTGGTTCATAAAGACAGCATAGCTAACAGATTGCCAGAAAACATAACGTGTAAGGTAACTTATTTGTTAAGTCATTACTTTATTACATTGCTTAACATTTGTCATAATTAGTTAAAGCAATGAATTTGTATCCGCTCTGGTTGTACTTCGGCTGCATATTTTACGCCATTTTCTTCAAGTCTGAAAATTATGTGAAGCCACGTCCATTTCCTGAAGAATTGCATTATGGGCCCTGAAGTACGGAAATAGTGTTCTCTGCATGTATACTTCATATTTTGGCGAACACGTGTAACAACACCTGCACAGGATCGGTACATCTGAACATCACACCTGCGGGACAGGTACAGGATGGCAACAACAACTGCCCGAGTTACACCAGGAAGGCAATAGTCCGCAATAGGCTGAGAGAGGCTGGACTGAGGGCTTGTAGGCCTGTTGTAAGGCAGGTCCTCACCAGACATTACCGGCAACAATGTCGTCGCCTATGGGCACAAACCCACCGTCGCTGGACTAGACAGGACTGGCAAAAAGTGCTCTTCACTGACGAGTCGCGGTTTTGTCTCACGAGGGGTGATGGTCGGATTCGCGTTTATCGTCAAAGTTATGAGCGTTACACTGAGGCCTGTACTCTGGAGCGGGATCGATTTGGAAGTGGAGGGTCCGTCATGGTCTGGGGCGGTGTGTCACAGCACCATCGAACTGAGCTTGTTGTCCTTGCAGGCAATTTCAACGCTGTGCGTTACAGGGAAGACATCCTCCTCCCTCATGTGGTACCCTTCCTGCAGGCTCATCCTGACATGACCGTCCAGCATGACAATGCCACCAGCCATACTTCTCGTTCTGAGCGTGATTTCCTGCAAGACAGGTATGTCAGTGTTCTGCCATGGCCAGCGAAGAGCCCGGATCTCAATCCCATTGAGCATGTATGGGACCTGTTGGATCAGAACGTGAGGGCTAGGGCCATTCCCCCCAGAAATGTCCGGGAACTTGCAGGTGCCTTGGTTGAAGAGTGGGGTAACGTCTCACAGCAAGAACTGGCAAATCTGGTGCAGTCCATGAGGAGGAGATGCACTGCAGTACTTAATGCAGCTGGTGGCCACACCAGATACTGACTGTTACTTTTGATTTTGACCCCCCCCCCCTTTGTTCAGGGACACATTATTCAATTTCTGTTCATCACATGTCTGTGGAACTTGTTCAGTTTTGTTCAGTTTATATCTCAGTTGTTGAGTCTTGTTATGTTTATACAAATAATTACACATGTTAAGTTTTCTCGAAAAGAACGCAGTTGACAGTGAGATGACGTTTCTTTTTTTGCTGAGTTTAAATCCACAATCGCTCTATAATCATACTATTCATTTTTGTGTCTTACTATCTGCAAACAGCAAGTTGTTGCTAAAATAAATAATGTTAGCCACTAATGCTAATTGCTAGCTAAATATAGTTAGTCAGCGCAAGCATAGCTAGCTCTCTATTACAGCCTGATACCATTGCTGTTGTATTTTAGCTACTCAAAGCTACAGTAAGCGAAAACATTTTAATTTAACATGAATTAGGGTCCACTTGGTAAAAGCTGACGAACACTTTGGTTCCTACCCTGTCACAATAGCCCGTCCCTGGCATTTTCATTCATTATCATGTCAAACAACACTGTATTCAAAGTGCCCACTATATTCCAACTTTTGGTGGAAGTTTTATTGAACTGTATAACACAATCAGAATGGCCAAAGCCCCATTAAAAACGCCTGGAATGTATTGTCATCCTAGGGCCATGCCCTACTCATAAAGCATATTTAGAACTTTTATTATTAAAAAACTGCAAAAATTGTCAACATTTAAAAAAAATATTGTGGTGATATTTTGGTCTGGTCCTAACCCCACGTTCCTCAGCTCCACTCTCTCTTCCACCACCATGTCTCTCAGCTCCTTCAGCTCAGTCCAGATGTCAGACTGGTTGGTCAACTGTTCAACATCACTCTCCCTGCACGCTCTCCCTTCACTGTGACCCGGTTGAGTGATGTCATTCTCTCTGACCCCGCCACTCTCTCCCTGAGCCCATGCTCCAGACCGAGAGAACAGCAACACCAGCAGAGCTGCAGCACCCTCCATTCTGAAACAATGCCTCTTCAGAACTAAAGCAATCTACTGGGCTCAGTCCCCACCTTTATCTTTTTACATTGGTCTTGGTGAACCAATACATGGGAAGTTGAAAAGGTGGCATCAGTGCAGCATACACTACATGACCAGAAGCATGTGAACACCTGCTTGTTCGAACATCTCAATCCAAAATCATGGCTATTAATATAGAGTTGATCCCCACTTTGCTGCAATAACAGCCTCCACTCATCTATGAAGGCTTTCCACTAGTTGTTGGAACATTGCTGCGGGGACTTGCTTCCATTCAGCCACAAAAGCATGAGTGAGGTTGGGCACTGATGTTGGGCAATTAGGCCTGGCTTGCAGTCGGCGTTCCAATTTATCCCAAAGGTGTTCGATGGGATTGAGGTCAGGGATCTGTGTGCGGGCCAGTCAAGTTCTTCCACATCAATCTCGACAAACCATTTCTGTATGAACCTCACTTTGTGCACCGGGGACATTGTTATGCTGAAACAGGAAAGGGCCTTCCCCAAACTGTTGCCACAAATTTGGGAACACAATCGTCTAGAATGTCATTGTATGCTGTAGCATTAAGATTTCCCTTCACTGAAACTAAGGGGTCCGAACCATGAAAAACAGCCCCAAACCATTATTCCTCCTCCACCTGACTTTACAGTTGACACTATGCACTGGGGAAGATAGCAAACCCAGATTTGTCTGTCGGACTGCCTGATAGGTGAAGCGTAATTCATCCCTCCAGAGAACTCGTTTTCACTGCTCCAGAGTCCAATAGCGGTGAGCTTTATACCACTCCAGTTGACACTTGGCATTGCGCATAGTGATCTTAGGTTTGTGTGCATGCGGCTGTTCTTGTGCTGACATTGCTTCCAGTAGTGAGTGTTGTAACCAAGGACAGACGATTTTTTACAAGTTATGCGTTTCAGCACTCAGCCGTCCCGTTCTGTGAGTTTGTGTAGCTGAGATGTTGTTGCTCCTAGATGTTTCCACTTCACAATAAAAGCATTTACAGTTGACCGGGGCAGCTCTAGCAGGGCAGAAATTTGACAAACTGACTTGTTGGAAAGGTGGCATCCTATGACGGTACCATTTTGAAAGTCGCTGAGCTCTTCAGTAAGGCTGTTCTACTGCCAACGTTTGTTTATGGAAATTGCATGGAGGTGTGCTCGATTTTATATACCTGTCAGCAAAGGGTGAGGCTGAAATAGCCGAATCCACTAATTTGAAGGGGTGTCAATATACTTTTGTGTATATATAGTGTATCTTGATTATTGCCTAGTCATATGGTCAGGTGCTGCAAAGAAGGACATAAAAGAAAACGCTGCTGGCCCAGAACAGACTGGTGCGTGTTGCTCTTCACTGTGATCAGAGGTCTATATCAATACTATGCATGCCAGTCTCTCTTGGCTAAAAGTATCGGAGAGATTGACTGCATCGCTTCTTATTTTTTATAAGTAACAATGTGTTAAATTCAGATTTGTTTTCATAGTCAATTTACACACAGCTCTGACACGCACCTACCCCACCAGACATGGCACCAGGGTTCTTTTCACAGTCCCCAAATCCACAACAAATTCAAAAAACTCCTATCCATCTGGCAAACCTGGTTTCAAAAAACTGAAAGCAACACCTCCCCTATTTGACCTAGATATATTGTGTGTATGTAGGCTGTGACATTTTAAATGTATGTAGTTATGTCCTTGAGCTTTTCTTTTCTATTAATATTCTGTATTATGCAATGTTTTGTGTGGACCCCAAGAAGAGTAGCTGCTAATGGGGATCCTAATCAAATAGCAACATTTGGAGAACATAGTCAAGGACTATGTGTGATGTAAAAGTACACAGGTTAATGATGATGAGGTATGATATAGGACACTAGAAAGTACAGATAGTGATATTAAGGAATAATGTTATTTATAAAGATTTTATTGTGTGGTCAAAGTGACATATTAACATAGGAGCCAAAGGTTCCACTTTTATTTCAGACTACTGGGACAAATCATTAGAAAAGCTTGTTACAACAAGCTTGTTACAATGTTTTTATTACAAACTACGAATGGAATGTAGATCGGTGCTGATGTTAATTTAAGGTGTCTGTGTCCTTGTGTGTCTCTGTGCGTGATCGCTGCAGGAGACATACCAGTCGGTGTATAACTGGCAGTTTGTCCACTGCCTGTACCAGACATGCCACAAGAGGTCTCTTCACAGTCCCCAAGTCCAGAACAGACTACGGGAAGCGCACAGTACTACATAGAGCCATGACGACATGGAACTCTATTCCACATCAAGTTACTGATGCAAGCTGTAAAATTGAATTTAGAAAAACAGATTAAAAAACACCTTATGGAACAGCGGGGACTGTGAAGAAACACAAACATAGGCACAGACACATGCATACACACACACACCATAACATGCGCACTGTACACACGTACACATGGATTTAGAACTGTAGATGTGTGGTGGAGCAGGGGCCTGAGGGCACACAGTGTGTTGTAATGTTTTGAACATTTTTATAAACTTTTTTGCTGGACCCCAGGAAGAGTAGCCTTGGCAGCAGCTAATGGGGATCCATAATAAACACAAATACCTGTGGCGTCGTTTTCTCAGCACGCTGCACCCCAGCGACGTCCTGCAGCCCCTCATCTACCCACTGTACCAGGTCATAGTGGGCACCATCAAGTGGGTACACACACACACACACATAGAAATTATGTTTGGCCCGCTATAGAATTTCTTAATCTCTATGTGGCTCTCGAGCCAAAATGTATTGCCCACCCCTGCCCTAAAAGCAAGTTGTACTTCACATTTTCACCAGCAGGTGGTAGTGTTAACCACTGAATCTGTGTCTGTATTGCTGTGCAGGCTGGTGCCCACTAAATGCTACTACCCTCAGAGGATCCACTGTGTGAGTGGCCTCACCCTCCTCTCTGGCAGCACACACACCTTTGTGCCCATTCTGCCCTTCCTACTGGAGGTAAGAGCCAAATCCACCCATCACCATCCCGAACCTACCTTCAATGCCGTCGGAGTACGCCAAATAAAAATGTGATTCACATTTAACAAAGTATATATACTTTTTTTACATTTTCAAAGAGTCCATTTATATTTTCCAACTGACTATACATTTGGGTAAGTTCTTTTTTCTTGCACGAGTAGCTTCGTTTCACTTCCAAAATAAAATTAAACCATCTAGTGTTTTTTTTCTTTCTTTCTTTTTTACCTTTATTTAACTAGGCAAGTCAGTCAAGAACAAATTCTTATTTACAATGACGGCCTACCAAAAGGCAAAATACTTCCTGCTGGGACGGGGGCTGGGATTAAAAATAAATACAATATAAATGTAGGACAAAACACATCACAACACTACATAAAGTGAGACCTAAGACTACAACATAACAAGGCAGCAACACATGACAACACAGCTTGGTAGCAACACAACATGACAACAACATGGTAGCAACACAACATGGTACAAACATTATTAGGCACAGACAACAGCACAACGGGCAAGAAGGTAGAGACAACAATACATCACGCAAAGCAGCCACAACTGTCAGTACGAATGTCCATGATTGAGTCTTTGAATGATTGAGATAAAACCGTCCAGTTTGAGTGTTTATTGCAGCTCGTTCCAGTCGCTAGCTGCAGCGAACTGAAAAGACGAGCGACCCAGGGATGTGTGTGCTTTGGGGACCTTTAACAGAATGTGACTTGTATGTGGAAGATGAGGGCTGCAGCAGATATCTCAGATAGGGGGGAGTGAGGCCTAAGAGGGTTTTATAAATAAGCATCAACCAGTGTTCAGTGAAATAACAACACAATGTCAAATACAGGTAGCCTAGTCAAATAATTAACATCCAATCACATTAACCGCTACTCTCTCTATTCCGCTATTCCACTAACGGTCTGTATGTAGCCAAACGTAGCTGCTGCTCATGTTGGTATCTGTACTGATGGCGCAAAAAAAAGCCATGACAGGGAGACAGGGAGACAGAGTGGAATGGTAACATTCGTGCAAGCAGTTGCTCCCGATGCCACTTGGGTACACTGCAGCATCCACCGAGAGGCTCTTGCTGCCAAAGGAATGCCTGACAGCTTGAAAGACGTTTTGGACACTACAGTGAAAATGGTTAACTTTGTTAAAGCAAGGCCCCTGAACTCTCGTGTATTTTCTGCGCTATGCGATGACATGGGCAGCGACCATGTAACGCTTTTACAACATACAGAAGTGCGCTGCTTATCAAGGGGCAAAGTATTGACACGTTTTTTTTTAAATTGAGAGACGAGCTTAAAGTTTTCTTTACTGACCATCATTTTCACTTCTCTGACCGCTTTCATAATGAGGAGTTTCTCACATGACTGGCCTATCTGGGTGATGTTATTTCTTGCCCGAATTATCTGAATCTAGGGTTACAGGGACACTCCGCAACTATATTCAATGTGCGGTACAAAATTGAGGCTATTATTTAAGAAGTTGGAGCTCTTCTCTGTCTGCATTAACAAGGACAACACACAGGTCTTTCCATCATTGTATGATTTTTTGTGTGCAAATGAACTCCAGCTTATGGACAATGTCAAATGTGATATAGCGATGCACCTCAGTGAGTTGGGTGCGCATTTACGCATGTACTTTCCCGAAACGGACGACACAAACAACTGGATTCGTTATCCCTTTCATGCCCTGCCTCCAGTCCACATACTGATATCTGAACAAGAGAGCCTCATCGAAATTACAACAAGCGGTTCTGTGAAAATGTAATTTAATCAGAAGCCACTGCCAGATTCTGGATTGGGCTGTGCTCAGAGTATCCTGTCTTGGCAAATCGCGCTGTTAAGACACTGATGCCCTTTGCAACCATGTACCTTGGCGGGACTTAGCCTAGTGGTTAGGGTGTTGGGCCCGTAACCTGAAAGGTTATTAGATCAAATCCCAGAGCTGATAAAGTACAAATCTGTCGTTCTGCCCCTGAAAAAGGCAGTTAACCCACTGTTCCCCCATAGGCTGTCATTGTAAATAAGAATTTGTTCTTAACTGACTTGCCTAGTTAAATAAAGGTTAAATTAAAATTAAATAAAAAACCTATGTGAGAGTGGATTCTTGGCCCTCACTAACATGAAAACTAAATACAGGCACAGACTGTGTATGGAAAATGATTTAAGACTGAGACTCTCTCCAATACAACCCAACATTGCAGAGTTATGTGCATCCGTTCAAGCACACCCTTATCATTAACCTGTAGTGAGTTATTCACAATTTCCGATGAACAAATAAGGTTTTATATGTAAGATGGTTAAATAAAGAGCAAAATTATTGATTATTATTTTTTGTGCCCTGGTCCTATAAGAGCTCTTTGTCACTTCCCACAAGCCGGGTTGTGACAAACTCACACTCATTCATTCTTATGTTTAATAAATGTATCATATAGTGTGTGTGTGTGTGTGTGTGGCAGGTGAACCACTGCTCTATACTAAGGGTGCCCCACCTTCCCCCAACAGCACTGCCCTCCTAGGCCTGTATTCACAAAGCTTCTCCCTGTAGAGGTGCTGATCTAGAACCAGTTTTGCCTTCTTTACTTAATAATGAACACGATTACAGGGACAGGAGGGACCTGATCCTAGATCAGCACTCCTACTCTTAGATACTTTGTGAATACGAGCCCTGAAGGATTTCGCTCCAACCCTAATCTAGGTATCACACCTAAATGAACTGGTAATATGCTCACTGGACCATGCTCAGCGGAATCTGGTATGTTAACTTACAACAGGGTCGGATCAAAACCTTGCATAACCAGTAGCTCACTATGAGGAGGGTTGGCCACCCCTGCCCTGAGCACTTGTGTAGCCTTGATCTGAAGGGGTTGATTAGATGTGAGAAATACCTCAAAAGGACAACATTTGGCAACAGAACCAATGGAAACAAACAACTTGGGTGGGAGTTATGCAACATTTTCTCAGGTATCAGTGGAAAACACAGTCCAGTGTATCAAGGCAGTTAGCGAGGTCTCAACGGCTAACAACGGCATAGCCTCGGAACGATGAGGGGGAGGAAGTACATCTGAGGTTTGTGTGTGCGCGCTACACACCTTTGTTATCAGGGTAAGGGCACAAACTGTCAACATGTTTGACTGTGTGCGTGTGGGTTTGGCTTTGAGTATATGTGGTGTGCATACCCATATATGTCTTCGTGAGTGCTAGCCTCCTGTGGTAAGCTAACAGGAGAACGGTAGTATGGAGGCGACAGCTTGGTTTTGTGGGAGTGGTCACCGTGATGGTCTGGTGTGTGTGTGTGTGTGTGTGTGTGTGTGTGTGTGTGTGTGTGTGTGTGTGTGTGTGTGTGTGTGTGTGTGTGTGTGTGTGTGTGTGTGTGTGTGTGTGTGTGTGTGTGTGTGTGTGTGTGTGTGTGTGTGTGTTGATGGTCTGACCAAAGTGATAAAGGCCAGACTGTGGTTTACTCTGCTCCTAACGTGCTCTGCAGACCACATCCCTCTCTGCCTACGGCACAGCCGTCCACCCTCCAGCACACACACTCCAAGAACCCCTCACAGCGCACAGTGTTTATTCATGATGCACCCCATTGCCTGTTTATTCATTTTTTGAACTGTTTCCCTCATTAAAGAGAAAAGAGGCTGAGGTGCGCGCTGCTACTGTTTTAATTAGAGCAGCAGAAAAGCACCCCCCTCGTGCTCCCCCGTTTGTGTGTGTGGGTGGGGAGGTGGCCGGCTGCTACATAGGCAGAGAGGATGTGGTCTGCAGAGTGCATTAGTAAACCTGTCAACCTGCACGCATTTTGCATACCATGCACACAATTTGAGGTCAAAGTACGCCGGTACAAAAAAACGACCCAAAAATAGGCTTCTAGTTGGCACATTGTGGTAACTGTAACTGTCTGAAGTTGGAGCTGAGCCATTCAGACGACTCGGATGAGGAGAAAGTTAGTTCTCTGCTCAGGCCCACCCCTATAGTCATAGTACTATTGGTTTTCCTCCATCTACCTGGATGGCAGCTCTCCACTTCATTCATTGATACCACAGGGTAGGTAAAATGGAGAACAAACTGTTTGACAAATACATTTTCCAAAAATATATGTGTTAGTCAAGCTCATAACCACTATTATTTTGTAGTTAGCGCCTTAGCTAAGGCTAACCCTGGCAGGTAGCCTAGCAGTAAAGAGCGTTGGGCCGGTAACCAAAAGGTTGCTGGTTCAAATCCCCAAGCCGACTAGGTAACAACTGCCGCTGTCCCGTTGAGCAAGGCACTTAACCCTAATTTTCTACAGTGGTGCCGTACTACTGTGGCTGACCCTGTAAAATAGCACATTTCATATGCTTGATCTCTGTAGTAGGCGCGAGCGCATTGACAAGCAAGGAAACGTGCAGTGCTGTGGGAGTTCAGTACGCGTCGCTGTGGAGATGGAAACAGACAGACAGTAGCAGAGAGCTGTTCCTCTAATATCATCCTTCACAGAAATGTAATTTAGGCTGTTAAAGATTAGCAGGCCTATGTTAATTAATCAGTTCATCTGTCCTCTTCATATAGCTGTATGTCAACAGTGGGCTGCTAATGGTGTGATGATAGTTCGCCAATTACGACAAGGCATGTTGAATGAATGGTAGCCTAGTAGTCAGACCTAATTTGATAGATTAGGTCAGGGATGGAGAACTGAAACAAGCTCCTATAGGCCTAGTTCAGTTGTTTCATATTACAAAAAGCCTACAGTAAACTAGACTACTACATTGCATCCAGTAATTGAATTATTCTGAATTTTCTCCCCAAACACAATTAAGCCAGTTGACATTTTCATTCGACTATCCACATAATTACGCCTATTATTTAGAATAATCATTACCCCAAAATGTAACCTACAAAAATTTGAAAGCGTCATTGAGACACTTCAATTTAATTTAGGATCAAACAAGACTTCTGTCTTGGTTACAATGTTTGATATATTTTAAGATGCTAGTTTTCAGCGGTTACAGGTTTTTCAAAAATGCTAAATGCTACAACTTGACTGACCTCATCCGGACCTCCCCCCTACCAAACCTTAGGCCTACAGTCGTGGCCAAAAGTTTTGAGAATGACACAAATATACATTTTCACAAAGTTTGCTGCTTCAGTGTCTTTAGATATTTTTGTCAGATGTTACTATGGAATACTGAAGTATAATTACAAGAATTTCATAAGTGTTTTATTGACAATTTCATAAGTTTTTTATTGACAATTACATGAAGTTGATGCAAAGAGTCAATATTTGCAGTGTTGACCCTTCTTTTTCAAGACCTCTGCAATCCGCCCTGACATGCTGTCAATTAACTTCTGGGCCACATCCTGACTGATGGCAGCCCATTCTTGCATAATCAATGCTTGGAGTTTGTCAGAATTTGTGGGGTTTTGTTTGTCCACCCGCCTCTTGAGGATTGACCACAAGTTCTCAATGGGATTAAGGTCTGGGGAGTTTCCTGGCCATGGACCCAAAATATTGATGTTTTGTTCCCAGAGCCACTTAGTTATCACTTTTGCCTTATGGCAAGGTGCTCCATCATGCTGGAAAAGGGTGACAGGGGAAGAACAATGATTCCAAGCACCACCCTCCTTTTGAAGCTTCCAGTCAGTTATTCGAACAAAATCAGCATGACAAAGTGATTTCCAGCCTTGTCCTCGTCAACACTGTGTTAACGATAGAATCACTGACATGATGTCAGCTGGTCCTTTTGTGGCAGGGCTGAAATGAAGTGGAAATGTTTTTGGGGGATTCAGTTCATTTGCATGGCAAAGAGGGACTTTGCAATTAATTCCAATTCATCTGATCACTCTTCATAACATCCTGGAGTATATGCAAATTGCCATCATACAAACTGAGGCAGCAGACTTTGTGAAAATTAATATTTGTGTCATTCTCAAAACTTTTGGCCACAACTGTACATCAGCACCACCTTGTCAGAAAATCCTAGGGAGTGCCTTGATTGTACATTTTAAGCATATTTCTAGTTAGCTAGATGAAGAGAAGCCAATTACCAAGTACCCATAACAGTCTATAGACTACCATTCAGACTGAGGCAGTCTTCTGCCAACATTATTAGACTAAAAAAGTGCCTAAGCAAATGCGTGCCTTGTGGGATCATAAATATGTGTCAAGTTTGGTATGTCTGAGTTAGGAGCAGAGCGTAAACCACAGCCGGGTCTTTATCGCTCTGGTCAAACTGTGCACATGCACACGGGAACAAGCGCTCGCCTCCCATACTGCCTTTCTCATGCTAGCTTAGCCAACAAACACTCAAACACACTCCATATACAATAACAGACCTCACCATCATACACACACGTGCTTTGTGTGTGTGTGTGTGTTGGGGGGGCATATGATTTGGAGCTTCCTGCTACAGTGGCCCCCTCTGTGTATCAGGGCTGGCCCATATCCACCCCCCCCCCCCCCCCCCGGTGACCACCACCACATCCGATGTTTGTACAGACAGACCTGGCCAGGAGTGCTCCCGCTCGCCTAGTGCCAACGACCTCACATGCACACACACACAGATACACAAACAAAATATAGAGAACTAGGTCAATCCAGTACACATAAAACACACAATGTGATATGCAAAATGATATAAGTAAAAATACAGAAATATAGCACTGGCACATACTGTGCTGATTCTGAAGGACATGCACAATATAATTGGCATTTGTTTATTTGGATCCCCGGTAGCTTTTGCAGAAGCCACAGCTACTAAAGGGTCACATCACCAGGGGCACACAAACACACACTCAAAAAACACCAAGCATATAGTGTTTGATGGGTTGTAGTTTTTAATGGTATGCTTTTTTACGGACTGTAACCTTTGGTCATATATTTGCATTGATAATTTATTAAAATGTCTGTCGTCAGGAACCTCAATTATTTTTCCTTTGTACGAGCCCCATACCAAAGGATGGTGACGTCCTGGCTTGTGTGTTTTTGAGGGCAGGCACTGTCACTGGTGTTTTGATGATGTCTAACGTGTGTAAAGTTTTTGCTAATTTAGCATGATTTCTGAAGGCACACATTTTTCTGTTCTTTCGTGTGTCCTTTAGATCATTCGTCAGGTGGACTTTAACAAGAAGCCTGGTCAGATGAGTGTGAAGCCCATCAAATTTGATGTTATCCTGAAGCTCAGCAACACCAACCTGCAGGAGAAGGCCTACAGGGTGAGTATTGCTAGTTTAGCATGTTAACTAAATAGGCTTGTATACAACAGGAGAAGAATTCGACTGGGTAGGTATTGCTAGCTTAGCATGCTAACAAGGCTTGTTACCACAGGAAAAGACTTAGACTGGGTGAGTACTGCTAGCTCAGTTAGCTTGTCTTAGCCATGGTGGGAGTAGGCTTAGTACTACTAGATTCATAGGTTGTAATGGCTAGGAAAATGTATTTTTAACTGGGAGGCCTAGTTTTGTCCTCAAGCAGGTCAATATAGTATCTTCTCATGCCACTTGACCTCTTGATACTTGAATCATCTCAATTAGTAATCTAATTAGGCTACCAGTAATTAGGCTATAAAGGAGAATTTTGCTGTATTTGTTTATTTAAATGGCATGTTATAGAAGGGTCCAAACACTTTTTTTGTATTTTTGTTGTTGTTGTGATTTCACTTGTTTTGGAGAAACTTACCCCAACCAGCGACTCACTTCCTCATTGTGCAGTACGGGGGCTCTAAAAAAAAATGAAATGCTCCAAAAATACCCAAAATATGTCCTTTAGAAAGGGAAAAGCTCCCAGTACAGGTGATGCAGGTCTTTTAGATCAGTGGTTCTCAACTGGTTTTGCCTCGGGACCCAAATTGAACCGGGTTGTCTCAGTTGCGACCCAATACTCACATCGCGAAAAAAGAATAGCCAAAATACAATCAGGAAAACAATTTTGATGCTATATTGATGGTAAATGTAACAATTATATGACAAGGGAACAGCATTCCCACCTCTTTCATTGTCAATAATTAAACGTTGCCCATATTCTTGATGAAGAATGTTAAACTCACTGGTTTGAGACCACAAAAATCAACCAAAATAGTGCTGCTACCCAGCTAGCCATGAGGAATCGACCCAGAAGCGGCCCTCTTCCGAGGGGCCGGAACTGATTGAATTACCCAGGAATCGGGTGTCGTACTTGGCCCGGAATCAAAATGAATGACTGCCCAGAATCGGCCCAAGTACACCGGGCCGTTTCCGTCTACCGGAATTCAGCCGAATTTGCCGGAATCTTACCAGAATCCCCCCAGAAGTGGCCCGATGCAAATTTAAATAAATGTATACAAAATTACCCGTTTTAGTAATTACTATTTTACATTTTATGCATACAAATTATACTCATCCACCCCCCAAAAAAATATATATTGGAGGAAACATCATACACCTGGTGTCAGCGTGCATGCGCCTGGCCCGCCACAGTGCGATCAGACAAGGACATCCCGGCCGGCCAAACCCTCCCCTAACTTGGACGTCGCCTCATGGGTCTCCCGGTCGCAGCCGGCACGAGTATCGAACTAGCATCTGTAGCAACGCAGTTTGCACGGCGATGCAGTGTCTTAGAGCGCTGTGTCACTCTGGAGGCTACATCCACAAAGTTTTTAATGCTTATTGCCTTGCACAAAGTATCAAAATACTAAAATACAACTTAAACAGGACTCTTAACGAATTCAATTTAAATGGTAATTGTATTTTTTGATCACAGAAACAATGACAAAATATGGAAAAATGTATAAATAATGAAACATTAATTATATAAAGCAGCCAGTGTAATCATCTGCCAGAGACTAGCCCCAATCGTCCTGAGACCCAAGTTATACATTTGGGCCAGATAACTCGCACCGGAATCGGCCCAAGC